>NC_056743.1:1408207715-1408337715 GCF_019279795.1 Protopterus annectens
GGGTCGATGACACAGCTGACATTCTGTAACACTACTGCCAGTCTAACATCATGCAAGAAATATGCACAAGCTGTGATGTGTAGTCATGACACATGCCACCATACAGTACATGTTGTGACCCACAGCAGATGGCATAGCAAAACAATATTTCACTACACAACTACATGTCAAATAATATAGACACCCTGTGTAGCAGACACATAACAGCATTTCCCTGCATCGATGACAGGGATGTGGCGCAGGTATTGTCACATGCACAGGGTGTTGGGGGGGCAGAGGGTTACACTTTGCCAAACAGTTGACAGCATGTGTGTGAGTCAGGAGGTGGGCGGGTTAGATGGGCCATGGGGAGGTGCTGTGTGTGCCTGTAGATGATCTGCATGAGACAGTGGTGTTTGAGTGTGTGCTTGTACACAGTCTAGCCTAGTGGTAACCCTGCACGTGTGTATGTTGGATTGCTGTGGACTGTACATGGTAGAGTGGGCAGTTCACAGTCTCCCACAATGAACACGGGAACTGGCTCTGCCAGGAGTAGCACTGGCACCACCATGCTCAAGGTCAGATTTAGTGCTAGTACCTGAGAGTGTCTTCTGTATGCTGGGGCTGTGTCCCACATGGGACTGCCCAGGACCGTCTGCCCATGGCCTGCCACATTGTTGTATATACAGCATACTTCCCTCTGTAGTGCTGGAGGTACTGCCGCTACAGGAGCCTAACTATGCACGTCCATGTGGACTCAGCAGATGGTGTTGCTGACCTATGTCCTCGTGTCCGATGCCAAACTCCATCCAGATGTTCCAGCGCAGACAATGTGTGGTCCAGGATAAACTCTCTCTCAGCCCACCCTCTGTCCGCTACATCAGTGTACCGATCCAGGGTGTCCCCAGTGTGGTGGAGGCAATCACGGATGTCAGACTGTGTTGCATCCATAACCTTAAGCATATATCTCTCTGGCTGTGATATGCTAATTGAAGCCAAAACAGCTGCATTGCACTATCATTAGCCAGTGACTTGCTACAAGAGTGCAATATATAAGGCCTTCATGTAGACCTCTGCCCCCTTCGTAGCTGTTCATATGGACAGTACTGAGGTGTGGAGACTACAGCATCACAGAGGGTAGGTATCATAACTGTCAGCTGTAGAGATTTATGCAGTATGTTTACAGTTTCACCTAATTTGTGTAGTCAGTGTCCCATGACATTGTGGTCATCTGTATATTCATTGGCAAGATCATTGTGGGTTGATGTCAGTAATGAAAGACACACATTTATTTGTCAGATATACTCATCAGGATATGTATGCCAATGCAATATTTCTTATTCTGTCACCTGACTATCTTTGTAAGAGCACATGGTAAAACATGAACCTAACTGTGAGCCTTTGCCCCCACATTAAGTATGGTTGTGTCCAAATTTCTTTTTCTAGGGGGTTGGGGGTATGGTAGGTCTGTAGCAGCTACCTCTACATACAGCTGTGTATGTTACAGGCTGCAGCTGCTGCTGCAGGCTAGAACACATGGTGGGAGTGTGAACAGTTTGGAGGACAGCTAGCTGTATGTGTATGTGTGATAGCTGTGTCAGCCCTGTCATTACTGCAGAACTAGGGTAAATGTACCCTGTATAGTCCAATCTAGGCATGTGATTAAGTAACGTCCGTTATGCAGCACTGCCAATTCCAGAGTAGTAGGCAACATATAGGCTACACAGATATCTGTGGTGTGTCTCTACCTGCAGGCCTTTGACTTGCAAAACTGGGTAGCAGTTCATTAATTAGCAGTAACCAAACCTCCCAACCATACCAAATTACTCATTTTTTACTGAGTTTGGGGGTCCAAATGAAGGGGTGCCAAGATTCCCGAGTGGCACCCCTTCATTTCCGATTTTTTTCTTTATTTTAATTTTCGTGCTGTTGGAGCTGACGTCATCACCTGCGAGTTGACGTCAGCTCCATCAGGGCTACCAGCCAGTTGGAATTGAGCTCAAGCAGCTCATGTTGTGCAAACATAATTTCCGGCTGGGCTGGCCTGGCTGCAAATGCGAGCAGTTATAACGGATTATGGCTGCAAATGCTAGCGGGACTCTTATGGCAACTCTAATGGATTATTTATTCAGAATGGCATTCGGGGGAACAAGGAAGCAAGACTGAGGACTCTAATGGATTATTTATGTTCAGAACGGCACTTGGGAACAAGGAATCAAGACAAGTAAAGAAATGGTGTCTGTGTGTGAGTAACCCCCCTCCCGTTTAATACACCTGGTGGCTAGAGGTATTCAGGCTCAAACCCTGTACCTTCGGTAGAAAGTAAAAAGAGCCTAAAGTCCCTAGCCACCACTTGTGAGCTTTGTCCTGATTTTTTGTGCTAAGATTTAAGAGCTATGGTGAGAAGTTAGAACAGAATTTGTATTCCCCCATTATTGGCTATGCTTGTCCATATTTTTAGTGCTAAAAGGTTGAGAGCTATGATGAGTGAGAAGTGAGAAAATGTGTATTCCCCATTATTGGCTTTGCCCTTGTGGTTTGTACTAAAAAGGTTGAGAGCTATGGTAAGAAGTGAGAACTGAATTCACTAAATGATAGCCATTAAGTTTCAGTCTTCCTATTTTTCAGGAAACTGCTGATTTATCATAGTGGTATGGTGCTCTGACTGTAGTGTATGGGGTCCTGGGTTCAAGACTTGCCAGTGAAATGCATGGTGGGAACACAACATTTTATTCTAGTAACTTTCCAAATTTATACAAGTAATGTTTAAAATGTGTCCCTGTTTTTTTACCTTTTGTCCCCCCCCCATAAAAAAAAAACTGAAAATAAGTGTGAGAAGCTGTGCAAGATGCCTATGGCTTACACAACTGTCATTCTGTTTATAGTGTGGGTGTGAAAGTAGACTTTTATGATGGAAATGTTCTGAATTGGGCAGTTTTGTCATTATTGGTTCATGCATTTTGTTTCATTGCCTACTGGAATAATGTTCAAAGTCCAGACAAATTTAAAATGCGCTCTAACAATTGTGCTGTATTATACAAGGAATATAACTTAAAGTCAGGAAGGTGTATCAAAGAAAAGAACACATGTATGTTTCTTGTTTTGTGTGCAAGGGGCCAATGATTTTAAAACAGCCCAAAGGTAATCTTTATCCACCACTGGCCAGATGCATTTTCTTTGGATGTGGTGTGGATTTCAATGCTGTTTCAATGAATGTGAGTTTCAAGGGCAGAGAAGTTTTAATGTCAAGTCTGTTTTCATTGTGAGACATTAGTGCTTTGTTTAAATGTAAAAATAATATCCAAATAATCATTGTAGAAGTAAAGCAGTATGCACACATTAGTGTTTATGGCAAATAGGGCGAAAGAGCCAGGTAGTGGGACATTGGAATGGCTGCAGGGGTACTCTGGTGCCATATTTTGGTTGTCTGTTCTTCAGTTTGCATTTGAAAGTTTTTATCCCACAATTCCATATGAGTGGGTGGGGTTATGTAAGTATGTATGCAAATTGGATGTTAATCAGCGTACAAATTTGTACCTATTTTTCATGGGACTTGTCCAGATTTTTGATGTTTCCAAGTTGTGAGGTATGGCAGTAACCTGTGTGGATTATGAATGCTTGACTCAGTCATTACTTGCTGTCATCACATTGTAATTGAAATGCAACACAAAACTGGATTTGAACCCAGGACTGTGTTTGGTAAAATGTACTGCACACACACTAAGCCACTGCAGATGTATTTGTATTTGCAAGATATGCACATATACAGGCTGTTTGAAACATTTCTACATCCATGAGTATGTGCATGTGTTTATATGGTTGTATGCCTGCACCAGGGTCCCATTTGTACATATACTTTGCCATTGCTGCCTTAGCAGGTGTCTTTCCACAATTTGCTGAGAAAAGGGATCATATACCCACTATTACAGGCCTCACTTACATCCATTATTATGTATTTGGTTGTCCAGTGGTGTATTATTGCACCAGAGTCAAATGTACACTCCTATATTTCCCATAAGTTTTTTATTTCAGTTACATGCCTAATGACTGTAGGTAACCATCAGTATGCTTTGTTGGAAACACCTGTATAACTTAAGACCTGTGTAGCAATTTGGATTAATGCAGTGTGCTATAGTTGAGAGGAGCCTGGGTTCGAGACTTGGCATAGATTTTTATTTTCTACATATGACTAATACTGTAATAAATGCATATAATTATTAAAGCACTGTAAAGCTCATTTAAGCTGTGCTAAGCAAAACTGAGCGATGCACTGAGCTACACCACTCAGCACAAATCTGCACAAACGTGCTAAAAATATAAAGAAGAGAAAGAGGGGGTTATAGGAAAATGGTGAAATTGGGGAAAGCAGGGGGAAAACAAAGTGTAAAGCAGATAGGGATGTGCAGGAAGGGTATAGGAAAGAACCATAGCTATCCATTTCTTGTACAGCAACAGCTGTGCATTTTGACAGATTTTGTAGATTAATTTGGACATTCAAACCCCAGAGAAAGGGGTGAGGACAACATAAATGTGTTTCCTTATCAGTTGGACTAAATTAGTTGTGTTCAGTGGACGTGTGCAAAATGGAGAGCTATGTATGGAGGGATATGTTTTTGTGAGACAGGTGTCCATTTTTTTTATAAGGAGAGAGTGGATTGTTGAGGAAGGGACATGGGTACATGTGGGGAGGTAAGTTGGGTTGGAGAGGATGCATTTACAGACCGACAAGACAGCAGACAGGAGCATTGTGTGACACATGAGGGGGGGTTAACACCTTGGATGGGGTGGGTGTTGTGGACTCCAAGAAGCACATGTTTTCAGACAGCAGCAGAGGGACTCACATCCCCACCCATGGAACAGTCAATACTGCTCCTTCACTGCCCCAAATGTGGCTGTGCTGGAGGCTGGCTTCCAGGGCCAGCCTGCCCCACCAGGTTGGCCAGTGTTATCTCAGTCTGGCGCAGGTGATGTTCATAGGTCTGATGAATGATCCTGCGCACCATGACCAGCAGTTGCTATTGGGTGACTGCAGGCTCTCCACCACCACTCCCAAGGGGAGGCCAGGCCCCGTCCCCTGGGGCGGTTCCACCCGACACTGCAGGTGGTGCCAGGGCAGCAGAGGGGACAACCCTGACCTGGGTCCCAGAAGTGCTAGGACTCAGTGCCACAGCCAGTTGAGGCAAGGTAGGTGGATCACCAGGAACCAGCTTACCCTGACGTGTTGTGTTGATGGAGGTATAGCAATAAGTGTAAGTTAGTTTTGAACAAAACATTGTTAGTAATAACAGCATGCAAGAACAGTGGACATAACCCAGTTACACATCAATGCATATTATGTGGAACACAATAAATGACAGAACAGTCAGTATCTTAACAGCATGCCAGTAACAGTTACAAAATAAGGCCAACAAAATCAGTAATTGAACAAGATATGTTAATATGCAACCATTAAAATACGTAATAGTAATAAAACCATGTCCCAAAATGCAGTTAATTTAATAAATGTTAATAGTAACCCATAAACAATGGATAACATTAATAAATAAATGAAGATAAGGGGTGGGGAGAGAGAGGAAAACAGTCCATTAGTACCATTATAGGCTATTTGCTTGACAACAGTGCAACTATCTACTCTATGGGTCTGTCCTTTCTTTGTGTACAAGTCCCCTATGGCTGCTGTAGCATGTTGATACCTCTCAAGCTATTCATATGTCACAGCATGGGCCAAGCAGTAACAACTGCAGGTATACAACTACACAGAACACTTGTACATCAGCCTGACCAATATAACTACCAAGGTGTACTGTGGGCTGATGTAGTGATAGTTTGCAATTTAGGTAATCATGTTGATGGTAATCTTGTGACAGATGGATTACACAATACAAATTACATTATGTGACAGTGTGACACTTGAGAGACATGTATGTGTACAGTACAGAAACTAAACAACTGTCATGCCTTGCTTGGCAGGCATGGCGATAGAATCCAGTAGCAGTGGCTGCAGAGGACATCTGCATGGAATGTGTGAATTGGCTGCAGCAGCAGCTTTTAACAGACACTCCAAGCTTACAGCCATACCAAGATTACACATTTTATTTCCTTTTATTTTATTATTATATTTATTTTCTTTATTTTATGCTGTATTTCCACATTCTTGCTAATGATTTTAACAGTCCATGAACATGTAAACACACAATTATTTAATCATACCCTGGTCTGTATTTGGCAGAATGTACTACAGTGCATTTAACAAACTGAGCTACTGAGCCACCGCTGTTTACTAACTGACTGATATTTGCCTAAAGCTCACCTGGAACCAAAATATGACCTAGTAGTAGTACTACTACAGTTTTATACTAGACTGCGGTGACAGTAGAACACACACATGCATGAAATACAAGCATGAAAGAGATAGTAGGCAATCTGTACATTAGTATGTGGAATGCAGGTGTACACAGTATATTGTTCATGGGCTGAAATATGTGTGAAGTCAACAAACAGTATCAGACCATGGAGTGGGCTACCTCATCCATATACCTAGCTTACCTGCTGTTAGTGGATGACAGAGCATTATGTGAACAATATTGGCCTAGAAACAGCCTTGAACGGTACTGTATGTGTTACACAATACATTTGTCAGTCATTATATTTGCATTCTACAGCTATTAGAGTTATACATGACTGCAGCACCTTACCTTACAACCAGAGTGCATAAAGCTGTACTGAGATGGTTAAAACTAGACAATCATGATGTACACAGTTTACCTTGGTATTATTGGTATTGGTTCATGTTTTATTGCAGAACAGTTGGCATTATTCATTTCTTGCTAAACAGCTCTAATAACACACTTATTGCACTGCAGACTTTATTGTGTATACTTTGCTTCATTTTCTGGTATTGTTTTGAGTTTTTATTGCACAACAGTTGACATTGTTCAGGTCTTGCAATACAGCTCTACTTCCACAGTTATTGCACTACATACTTTATTGTATATACTTTAATGTGGTTAATGGTATTGTTTCATATTTTTATTGCACTACAGTTGGCATTATTCATTTATTGCACTAAAGCTCTAAGCCCACATTTATTGCAATACAGACTTTACTGTATATACTTTATTACAGTTAATGTTTTACTCTTTCTTGCTTATTTCACTACAGTTAGCATAATACATGTGTACTCACCATACTCATGGTGCAACCTGGCCAAGTGCCCAGTATGCGCCTTGATGTTGCAAGCCATCTCCTCTGCAGCTATTGGGAGAGAAACACACCATTATGCATACCAGTTTAGCAGACATTCAGATTAGATATTGGTGAAATAGAGGTAAAATTACTTACATACTTGTGGGGCATTCCCTGCCCAAGCTATTTGGATCTAGGTGTCCAAGAGATCCCCTTTTTGTCTATGGTGGTGATGATACTGCTCACCTGTGTGGGGATACCAGTAGCACTGCTGTGTTCCCTTGCCAGCCAGTCACAATCCTCCGCCTTACACTCTGAGCCTTAAAAAGAAACCTCCCTGCACCAGCTGGTCATCATGTTTTTTTTACTTGGAGTCCAACCATGACCCTGGACTCCAGAATCCCCCAGTGCTGCACCCAAAAGCGCAAACCCTCACCACCACCTGCCATAGTATCCTTCAGAGACAGAACTCCAGTGGAGTCTGCTGTATTCCTGCCTATTGGGCTTAATATAGGCTATTTTCCTGCCCTTACATGCCATTTTGCAACATTTAAAAAAGCACTGCGTCACTTAGCAGCACGAAAACCCGCAAAACCATATGCTTAGCAGTCTGCAAACCAGCCAAGCAGAGCCGAACAGTGCATAAACATTTTCAGCTGTTGTCATGTTTATGTGGTGCTTAGCAGGTCTTAGCTTGTCTTAGCAGAGCTTAGCAGCGTGCAGCGGACCATAATTTAAAATAATTGGCATAATTTGTATTATGAAAATTAATGCTTATTTTCCTTTCCATGTATTTAAACCCTGGACCTACTGCACATGAGGCTGTAACTCTACCCATTTAGCTATATGGACATGTGGAATTCTGCTATACCTTTACATATACCTCTGAGCTACCTATAAGCACTGCTGAGCATCTTGCCACTTTGTCCAGACCCACTCAGCCACGCTTAAACATGAGATTTAAGTAAATAATTAAATGCATCCAATTTCTGTTTTTAGATGTCTGTCAGGTGTCTCGGCATCGCTTAGCATTGCTGCACTCCGCACCATGCAAACATGCTTTTCAAATAGAAAAAAATAACCTTGGAATGATACAGTTGGACAGTGCAGGGAGTGTATTACTCATCTGTGGACTCAGCACTACAGTCCCTACACTGATTCAATAACCATGTTCCTCAGCTCTTCTTCTGCAGTATGCCATCCCTAGTATATGACGCACTGCCGAGGGCGAACCGTGTTCATGGACGTGGTAATATTCTGTGTAGGCTCTACACTGTGCCTACACAGATTTTATTAAATTCTGGGCTTATTTAACCATGTGGATCAATCTCTTCTTTATTTAGGAACTTATATAGACTTAGAACCATTTTTTTAGCATTTATAGATTGATAGCATTTATAATCTATAATGTGGAGGCATTCGTTTTGGATATAGTTTGTGCAATTAGGAATATTTGTAATTGTTTATAATTGTTCATTTATTTTGTTAGTTTAGAAATTAGGGTGCTGTAATTGATATAGGTGTATATAAATGTCTTGTTGATGGATGTATTTGTCTGAAGAAATCCTTGTGGTCAGGACGAAAAATGCAATGATTATGTTAAGTGTTTTATGTGAATAGTTAGTTTTTTATTTTTTGTGGTGAATAAAAATTGACATAAGATCTTTTAGATCTGTTTGTGGTCTGTGTGTTTTATTTAGCACCCTGGAGTGTCTGTTTTGAAGGATTTGATATAGTTGGCATGGTTCATGTTACAGGCACTTATTTCCATTTGTAAGGTTTTTTTAACATACTTCCACAAGACTGTACTGTGTTTTTAAACAAGAGTGCTCTTTTTACCTTTCAGTTTAAAAGTTGTTTAAAGTAATTGAAAACATTTTTTTTCTTGTGTTCAAATTGTGTTTATTTTACTTTTTGGCACTGGCAAAAGGTTTTAAAGGGCTTTTTAGTATGTTTTGTGAAAAAAGTGACTCATAAGCTTTACCAGCTCTTGATGCTTGTTTTCACAGGGAAAGAGGCTCCATATTTGGCTTGACCATGGAACAAACTGTCAGTCCCACAGTCTGTCCTTTTTCCAGCTACAAAAAGAAAACGTTAAACAAACAGCCTTTGCAACCACAACAGGCTAGAAATTTGCCTCAGCCACAGGTGCGTGACTCTCCTGTAACCATTAGTTGTACCTCAGACCACTCATCCTTTACCCTCAGATCCCTGTAGTGTAGAACCTAATGCCATTATAGTCCAGGTGTTAGCTACGTCCTCTGCGGCTGTTGGGATCACCTCAGTAGGAAAGGGAGAAGCAATCTTGTCAGTCCTGTGTGAGGGAACAGGGAAGGCTTCCCTGTTTTATTAGAATGTTAAATCTTTCTCTGGAGAAGCTGCTGCTGCCATTAAAAACACTGTCGGCCCCATTTTTTCCTGTCAAACCTATATCTACTCCTGTTCAAATTTCCTTGACAGGAGTAGTTTACCAGGTCTGACGCAGGGTTTAACTCGGGCTATTGATCCTTCTTATAAAGTAGTTTCTGGTAAAAGAAAGAGGGATACCTCATTTCCTGAAGAGATTCACGATTCTGAATCTGGACAGGTAGCTGAAGGAAAAGATGTATTTTTTCCCCCTCAGATTTCTGATTCAGAATTAGAGGAGACCTCAAATGCTGAATCTGTCCTATTGGGGTTTCTCTTTCTCTGAGACTCTTTCTAGAATGTGTCAGTGTTTTCATTTGGAGAACACTGAGGTCTTTCACTCCCTCAGAAAATTCTGGGAGCAGTTATAGAAGGAATTTCCAGAACCTTCAACCATTTCTCCAGTTCTGTCAGGTTTGGAGAATGTGTGTTACTGCCTGAAATTTTCCTGATAGTCAGACAGTTGCCCCTAAAACGGCAGTTAGGATGCATAAAGTTCCTCAGTCTTTTAATTTGTTATACACTCTTACCAAACCTGACCAACAACTTTAACTTTAGTTAACTAAATGTTTATCAGTAGTAGGATTAATTCCGATCCTCCTCTTTCTGATAAGGAAGAGAAGATTATGGCTGCACACTGAATACCAGCTTAATTTCAGCTCTCCCTGTGAAAACAGAAACTCAGAAATTCACCCTGTGAACTTGTCTTTTTCGGTAAATTTCAGTAACTGCTTAGCAAGTGCCAGCAAAAAAGAAATCCAGCAAACCTGAAAGAAAATGAATCACAAAAGGTGAGGAGAAAACACTTACTGGGAAGCGAAAGTGCGTTCATCAGTTTTCTTTGTTTGAATAAACCAGAGTTGAATATTATATATTTCCGCTTTTGCTCCGTTTTTACCATTGTTGATATTTTACTTACTGGGAAGAGTTCTGCAACTGTTCAGCAAAAGCAGTGCAAGTTCCAGCTTTGGTGCAAGACATGACTTCCAGTAACCTAGAGGAAAAAGTAAGTTAAATGTACTCAGAGCTGCAAAAAAGAAATGAAACACTGAGGAGGGTATCAAGCCAAATGACAAAATTCTGGAAAAAATGGAAAAAGGTTTAAACAGATATTCAGATGAGGTGACTGCAAAAATCAGAGATCGGAATGAAGAAAAGTCTGGCTGATTGCGAAACTGCTGAAAAAGAGATGTTTAAAAAATAATTGAATTAGAGGGCAGAGCATGTAGGGAGAACTTGAGCTTTTTTGCTGTACCAGAGAAACTGGAAGGAATAGACTAATTAATTTTATGGAAACACAAATAAGCAATTGGTATTCCACAGCAGTTGTTAACTGAAAGGACACACCATATGTATGTTCCAAATTTGGGCACAAGAAAGCAACCTAGACCTTTACTAGTAAAAATGCAATCCTATCAGCAGAAAGAGTTGGTTCTGACAAAACTGTGGCAGGACAAAGTACTGAAAGTAGGAGAGAGTAAAGTGTTTGTGGAAAATGATTATTCACTGTACACCAGGCAGAAGAGGAGTAGACTTATCAAATTATCAGTGAATGTCAAGAAGCAAGTGTGAGATTTAAGCTGCTGTATCCACCTGCCTTCAGAATATTCTTTCCTGCAGGGTCAAAATCATTTTTCAATACAGAACATGCTAAGGAGGAAATACAGAAGTTTGTCCATCAAAAAGTGAGCTATCAAACAGAAGGACATTTTGCTTCTTGTTGTTCTGGTAATAAAGCCCATGGTGTTTGAAAGAAAATTTTTTGAGAAACTGGAAAAAAAAAACACAATAGGTGACTAGAAGAACTAGGAGTGTGTTGGAAATGAAGCAGGGACTAGATGTGGGGAGCTAAAGATCAACAGGAAGAAAACCAGCAACCCAGAAACTGATAGATAAATGTGAGATTACAAAGCATTACAGTAACGTGTCAATTATCCAAACTAATTGGGACCCAGGGTAGTTTGGGTAATCAAACATATAATAGAGCCAGATAGAAAACTTCTGAAAATGTTTTTGATTATCATCAATCAAGAAAAATAAAATATAAGTACAAAATGGTATATTATATTTTATTATATTATATTATATTTTATTATATTATATTATTGTAGTACAAGCTCAGAAATACCCACAATGAATATGTATAATGTTACATATTCAGACTTTATGATTTTTCCTACATGAAAACATTGTAAGGCGGCGTTAGGATAATTGACGTTTCAGATAATCAATGTTCACATAATCGACTGTGTACTGTAATTATATTTGTGAAACATGACAGAACAAGAAACCTGAAAATATTGGACTTCTATGCCTTTGTTAAACTTTTAGGGAACTCCAAAGCATATGCCCTACTTCATGTCATTAATGTTTGGAAGAACATTTAGGAGAGGGGAAGAGGAAGGAAAACATTAACTGTAAGTAAAACAAAATTGTGTTTTTAACAGTAATATTTTTATAACACATCACATAACCTGAATGCTATAAAGTAAAGCTTTCTCTGTTATTTTTTAGTGTAATAGGGATACTAAAGTAAACAGGTGTCCCTGTTTTTTTAATTCTTCCTTCTTTCTCCTTGTTTAGTTTTAAGAAATGTAGGCACTGCAGTGTAAAATTAAAAAGATGGGTCTAAAGAACTCTGATATCTCTATGGAGTCAATGTGATAAGGGGCAATAAAAGCAGAGTACTACTTTCTTTTGATAGCTTTCTTTCAGTGGATAGGAGGTAATGTTTTCTGAAAACATTCAAGTGTTTTTCTAATCTGGGAGAGGAAGAAAGAAAATACCAAACAGACAGCACTTAGTGGAAGTAGAAGCACAGGCTGTACTATGCAACCTAGCATGGATAACCTTTCCTTGTAGGTTAATCCAAGTTAGTGTGGGGATGTCAGTGTGGGACAATTCATGTTAGGAAAGTTAAACGTCAATATTTGAAGATGTGTATAGTTTTGTGTATTAGTATTAATCTAATAGGTTTTAGGGGTGTTTTGGGTTTGTTTTGAGTGTTTTCAGTAAAAGAAAAAGTTCTGTAACTTGACATAGGTTCAAATGGATATGACAAGAAACAACTATATAAAAGATCAGCCTACCAAACATTAGTGAATGCATGTAACACAAAGGCTGAAACCAGTAATTTAAGAAAGCAGTTACACACAATAGGTGGGAATAATAACTTCTTAACATAATGACAACACTTTCCATATTATCTTTAAATGTAAATGGTCTCACATTTATATACAAAAAAATTAGTAAACTAAATTTAAAAATGTGAAGTGCAGATATGTATGCTACAGGAGACATATTTGAAAAGAAATGAGCTTGTGAATTTGATAAAGAAAAGATTTCAGCATGGATATTCAGCAGAATATCTGAGACAAAGGAAATGGTGAGTTCTTATATTAATTGCAAGAGGAGCTCCGATAATGGTAGAAGAGAGAGAAAAGATAATAATGGTAGATTTGTAGTACTACTTGGCAAGGAAGGAGGATTACATCGGCATTTATTTATATTCAAACAAAAACTGTTATAGTGGAGCTTAAGAAAATTTTTGGAGAAATAATCAGCTTTCAGCAGAGAATATTACTTATAGGTGGGATTGGGATTTGGATGCAGCAGTGAGGCAGAAGGGAAAATAAATTTAATAAAAGAGGGTAGATTTCTGAAGAAGTTTTTGAAAAGATTTGGCATGAAAGCATGAATTCAGTAATAGGCGTTCAGGTACAAAAACTGGGCTAGGCTAGACAGTACTTTTTCACAGGAACATGTGCATTTAATTTCAAGTTTTGATATGCATCCAATAACTATTTCGCATCATATGCCAATAATAACTAAAATAAAAATCCAGGGTTATAAAATAAAAATTATACACTGGCCCCTTCCCACCTATCTGTTTGAAAGGGAGGAATTTAAGGAATGGGTAGTGGAAATTATTCAGGAGTTTTTAGGGACAATGAAATTTCTTCAGAACATATAGCTAGGGAGTGGGATAAAATTAAAGTGGAGTTTTAAATAGGGTGGAAATAAAAGAAAGACAGATATAGTTAAAAGTAACAAGAATTATTTAGAGGGACTGACGGAAGTTAAAGTATTGAAGAACTGGGGTAGTCTCACAGAACAAGAAAAGGAACAATTGTAGAATGCTAAACAGAAAATAAGGGATTACCTTGATAATATGTAAGAGTTTAGAAATACTGCTGTTCAGCAACTGTTTTTGATAAGAACTCCAGAGCACAAAAGCATTTAGCACAACTCAGGCAACAGAAAGTGGAAAGGGTTGCTGCCAAACTTAAGGAGCCTATAACATGGAAGATAACCAGAGATACTCTAGAGGTACTAGAAATATTTAGGAAACTTTATGAAAAATCTGTATAAAGCAGAGAAATATGGAAATTAAGAAATGGTACAAATGGAAATGTTTATGGAAGAATTAAATATTTCAAGGTTAGAAGTAGGTGAGGATCAATTACTAACAGAATAGGAGGAGATGAGATAAAAATGGTTATGTATAACCAATCTACAGGCAAGTCCCCAGGGATAGATGGTATTCTTGTGGAAGTTTGGAAGCCAGGAGGGAAAAAATGATAAAGATCTGGAAGATTTTGTTTAACATTATTTTAACAGGAAGATACGCACCAACATCCTGAAAGAAAGCAGTGGTAGCTGTAATACCCAAAGATAGTAAAGACCCATGGGATTCAGCTTCATATAGGCCCATTTCCATTCTAAACCAAGATTATAAAGTATTTATATATATATATATATATATATATATATGTGTATATATATAGATATATATATATATATATATATACATATATATATATATATATATATATATATATATATATATATATATATGAATCAGTGTGGTTTTATGCAGGGTGGCAAACATTTGACAACATTAATAGAATAGTGATGATCCAGAGGAAAGCAGAATGTAAGAAAACACTGCTGCTGTTGGTGGGTTTTGATGTAGAGAAAACATTTTACAGAGTAAGTTGGAATTGTTAATTAGGAGGATATATGAGGGATTGGAGGCAAAAATTAAAGTGTGGAAGGTCTTCTCTGATAAGTTCTGTTTGAACAGATGAACCAGGCAGGAGTGTCCTCTTTCCCCTTTGTTATTTGTGTTATATTTAGAACCATTGGCAAAGAAAATAAGGGACTCAGAAATTCAAGGATATAATTGGTATATTAGTCAAGAAAAGCTGGGATTATTTGCAGATGATATTGCTTTATACCTGATAAAATCAGAAAGTGACATTTTAGTGATGTGGAACATATGGAGACACTTTTAAGTCATTTCAGGAATACAAAATTAATGAAGATCAATCAAAGGCAATAGCTGTAAACTATGTACCCACACAAATTGGTTTAGTAATACCCATATTTATGGAAACATGATAAAATGAAGTGTTTAGGAGTCTGGATTAAAAAAGGATTGTGTTGTGCCAGCTAAGAATATGTGGGAAGAGACTAAAATGATAATATAAAAACTGAGAAAGTCAAACCTCTGTTATATGGATGTGGATAGCAAGATACAAGCAGTCAAAAATGTTTAGTCCATTTAGTTATATACACTGGCCAGGCATATTTTATTAACAAGAGGAAAAGTTATGGATAGCAACTAATAAAGAACTGAATGATTTTATCTGGGAGGGGAAAGACTTCAAAAGTCAAGTGAGATAAGCTGATTCTTCCAATAGAACAAGGTGGTTTGGGGTTACCCGATTTGAAAGGGTATTTTAGAGCTATTCACACAGACTCCATTAAGGCTGCTATACATAACACAAGCAGAAAACTATAATTCAAAGTGGAAAGCGATAATGACAAAATGAGGGAGTTCAAGAAGCAAGGAGAGACTGTGATTTTGGAAGTAGATCCTTAAGTAAACCAACAATAACCATACAGAATATTATATTCGTAAAGTGACAGAATTCTAAGAACTAAGACAACATGGGAATGGGGAAAGGAGATTCTGCCAATAGGGATTACTCCAATTAAGGATACAGGCATAGGCAGGAGTGGGCTAGAATTTACTGGCAAAGGAATCAATATATTGGGAGCAAATGATTAGAGGTGGAAAGCTTATAGAATTGGGAAGAGGCCAAGAATTTATTGAGACTGCAGTCTAGAGATTGCCTTGCCTATTAAGGATTGAAATATACCAACTCTGAGATTAGCTTGGTTATGCTGATCAAATTCCCATTCTTTAGCACCCTACTGGTCTACTTTGATTGCTATAACCTGTATTTTTGTTTTTCATGGTTGAATTTTGGCTGGTTCACAGGTATCTGACTGGATGCAGCAGTGCAAGTCTTTAAAAGAGGCCAATCCATCTCAGGAGCTTTTCATTCCATCCATAATGACATTCCTCATCTCTGAGGTCAGTAGGATGCAGCATGAGTTAACTAAATTGGTGTACCTGCTCTCCCAAGTATCCTCACTGGATCAGAGATGGTTGTTTGTTTTATGTGGGCAACATAGTAATCCCTTCAGGAGGATACTGAATGAGGAGCTTTTGCATGTTTCTGAATCTGGAGGGTTTGATTCCAGAGGTCGTGTGAATGGCAAAAACAGTTATTTAGTTGCCCATAATGTAGCTAGTTTGGACCATGATGAATGAGCCAGCCATTTTCATTGTGGTGCAAGAAAGGATAAAGGTACTGTTGACACCAATATTTTCAACTTTCAGAGTCACAACACAACAATGCGTTTAATTTTAGGAACTGGATTCATAAGGAACAAACTTTTTCTTGTGAAGGCAATGTTATTTCAGGGAAGCCTTCTTCTGAGGGCTCACATGAACAAGTTTTAAAAGCTTAAAGGAACTATTTTGAGTTTGAAAAGAAATTATTTAAATTACGAGGATTGCAATTGGACAGTGTATATTTGGGAGAGTGTTTAACATGCATAATACTGCCACAAGGGCTTAGAGTTTTTAAATACTGTAATGGGTTGGATTCCAAGGATCCTATGTTTTTTGAATTTAACTTATTTGATCAACATGGATTTGAACTTATTGAATTAATTATTAAGTGGAATGGACTGTATTGAGAAATTACTTTATGAAGTCGAACATGAATAATCTTATTCAAATGAATTTGTTTAATAATTATAATGCCATGTTTTGTAATGTGTTTCCCAGAATACATAAGAAATATGATGGGACTGTAAGAAGGAAATGTAAGAAATTAAATAGAGACACTGATCAGTACAAATGAAAGGGGGCTTATCCAGTCCAAAACATGTGTCTAGAGAGCATTTCTCCCAGGCCTTTGTTGAAAATGGGCTCTGTCCCAGTCAGATTTTCCATGTAAACAAATGTTAAATAAATAAAATAGAAAGTGTATTTAATAGAGAAACTAGTTATGTAAATCCCAGAGTGGGAGAGCATGGTGACAGTGAAGTGCTATAGGATGTTAACAACATAGGATTTGGGGTAAACGATTTTCACAAACAGAGGGATACTTCTACTGACTTACAGGAGGTTTATAATGTTGAAGATGTACAGGATCCACCCCCCCCATGCAGATCGGAGTGATTGGCCAATCAGGGAATGATATATAGGGATACTGGGCCAAGAAGTCACAGAGAAGGGTTGTAAAATTGTCATATAGAGGGGTCATACTTAACAAGGGGGATGTATGAGAAAGTAGAAGAGGAGAAATTACTATGAAGGAAAAAAGGGGAAGGAATTTTTAAGTAAGTCATTGGGCATAAGCCATGAGGGGATATTATATACAGTAGAAAGTCGATTATTCAAACTTATTGGGACCTAGGGTAGTTCACTTAATCAAACTGTTCAGATAATCAAACATGTAAATGAAATGGATAAAAATTTCTAAAAATGTTTTTCATGAACCTTAAACAAGAAAAATAAATATGTTGTAAGTACAAAACGGTACAGTATATTATTGTAGTACAACTTAAACATGCACAAGCACATGTGTACCACGTTTACATATTCAGACTTTGATTTTTCCTACCTGGAAGGCTGCATTCAGATAATTGATGTTTCAGATAACCGATGTTCTGATAATCAACTCTACCGTACCTGAAATGTTTCATATTTTTAATTATAGTCATCTCCAAATCATTTAAAACCATTTTTCTTTATTTCAAAAAGGTTTAAAATTCATTCACACAAGGCAGATTGATGTCACAGATATCCTACGTGAGTTAAAACTCTATATTAGGAAATTGAATTTAGCTTTATATTTTGGTGAAGATTTTGTCAATGTATTTGGGACTATAACGGGAAACAATTTAAAAAGAAAAAGTCCATTCACACCACTGACACACCCCATCTTTTTAGCATTTGAAAAGGCATGTGGAGATATTTAATTTATTTAGTGGAATGAATAGGAAAAGGAAATATAATTTGGATAAGGAGGAATATGAATTCTTAAATGCTTTGGTGAATGATTGAATAGTAAGGGTTATGAAACCCAGTAAAGGTGGGGGAATGATTATTTGTGATACAACTGATTATGTTAGTAACATGCTTAATATTTTACATAATTTAGAGTTTTATAATGTGGTGAGTAAGAATGAGGTCAACATAGTTTATCTAAGGACAGATTTTTTTTAAATGAGCTGTTATTGGACAATAGGATATTGATAGATTTGTATAAATTTTTGAAAGTGGATAAACCAATCATTCCTGCTATTCAGTATCCCAAAAGTCCATAAAAATATGTATGTCCTGCCTTATAGGTCTGTTGTATTGACTAGTGGCCCTAAGGCTCATTCCCTTGTAGTATACATAGACAAGCTTTTAAAACCCTTATGTCTTCAGAACCACGTTTATTAAAGGGTTCCTGGGACTTCCTAGGGAGACTTACCCAGCAGTATGGGAAAAAGGCATTGGATTTTTAACAATAGATGTGATCGATTTATTCAATTCTATCCCAATGGAAAAGAGCTTATCCCTTTTTTTGGATACATTGACTGAATGTGATTTTTTATCTGACAAGAATATTAGGTTTTTATTGGATTTCACCACCATTGTTTTGGAAAACAATTTTATCTGTTTTGAAGGTGACATTTTTAGACAGGTTAAAGGAGTTGCCATGAGCACAGCCTGTGCTCTCATATATGCCAATGCAGCCCTTTTGGCTTGAGAGAAAAACAAGATTTTTACTTCCAAATTTTACAAATATATTAAAATATTATTTCAGATTTTTGGATGATATGTTTATTTTATGAAATGGACCTGATGACAAGGGTAATTATTTTATTACTTTTTTGCTGTTTAATTTTTTTTCTTTAAATTTACTTTTAGGTTTGATAGAGGGAAGGTAAATTATTTAGATGTTAATATTAGGCTTACGACTGTTGGTTTTAAGACCAAAATTTATGGGAAGCCCACCTTTAGCAACTTTGGCCAGAGACTATCCTAGTAAATTTATTGATCCACTAATGTATGAGGTGATCAACAAAACAGAGTGTGGCCATTTTAGACCTATTTTACAACATGCCCACTATCAGCATCCTGTTATTACATCAGTCAGTCCCATGGAGCCGATGGACCAAAGTATAATCTTTTTTAACATTGATTCTTCTAGCTAAATAGTAGATCAAGTGAGTGATAAACCACACATTACTTTTAAGAAAGGACATAATTTTAAGTACTTGGTTGAGAATTTTGGTACTAACAGCAGGAAAATGTTTTCACAAATTTTAGTGTCTGAGTGTGGAAGCTGTTCTATGTATAAATTTATTCTTTGCTGTGAACAGTTTATAGTAAATGGTTTTAAAGTTTAAGATGAAAGAACCTTGCATCTGCTCCACTAGGGGTGTCGTTTGTGCTGCCTTGTGTGAATACTGTCCAGCCTATTACATAGGCAAGACTGAACGCCATTTTAAAGATCATATTTGGGAACACAATGACATAAAAAATAAGAAAGTAACTAATACTTTAGCTAAACACATCCATATTTTTTTCTGATCACGTTTAAATTTCTGGCTATAGAGAGGGTGCCAATTGGTTTGCACTGTGACCCTTGGCAGCTACGTTTCGAGAAATGTGAGCTGTATTGGCAACTGCAGTTAAATGCTGGTAGCTGGCCAGGGCTTATTGATTTTATTTCTGTTTCATATTTATTAAAACTGAAGGGTTTGGAGAGGTAGTTTGTGTCAACCTGACATTTTTCCCTTTACTTTTTATTCTTTTGAAAAGAGGTTTTATCATTTTAAATTTGTTGCTTTGCATGGAGCTCGACATGTGATCATGTGATCTGTTACATTTTTGTTACTTAAATGAAGTTCAGCACTGTGTTTTATCTAAGTTTATACTTAAAAAAAACAAAAACGCTAGTCTACTGTTTTTTTTTTTTTATTTGCATTCTTTGGGGTTTATTGGTTGTACTATCTGTTGTAGTCTCTGTGACCTGCGTTTTATCTTTGTCAGTTTTAAGAAATTATTGGAAAGACCTAAGAGTTGAACACATGGAGTATGGAATTTGGAAGGAACATCTAAATGCGTTTTTTGTAAACAGTGTCCCTATATTATAGAAAAGAAATCTGTTATTTAAAAAAATAAACTGAAGAGATATTTCAGGTGCAGCTAACATTGGGTAAAACAGCAATTCAGGTCATAGCTTGCTATAAGTCCCCAACCATGTCTCAAGACTCACAGTCCATGTTCCTAAGTGCCTGAAGAATATTAGGGTCCAACCTAATGCACTCATACTGGGCGACATTAACTACCCCTCCATTAACTAGGAAAACTACTCGTATGCCAATACACTTGCCCATTGTTTCCTGGAATTCATTAATTCCAATGCCCTGGACCAGCTCATTCTTACCCCTACTAGAGGTAGCAATATCCTTGACCTGGTCATTATTAACATGGCCGACCGTTGCTCTACACCAATAGTCAACTCCTCGCTGGTTAGATCCTACCACAAACTAATCAGCTTGGAAATCCACATCCCTCCCACCCCCCGCAAAGGTAACCACCATGAAAAACTTCTCCAGAGCTAACTTTGGGCTCCTAAAAACAGAGGTGGCTAACTTCACAGCACCTATGCAAATGGAGAAGAGTTGCATGACTGCCGAATCATACACCAGTGCACTGTACGATCACGTACACAAATACATGTATCTCCCCATACCCAATAGAACCAAGATGATCTCCTCCAAAAAAAGGAAGCCAATCTGGTGGTCCCCTGCCATAAACAAACCCTACAACAGGAGGAGTAAACTGATGTGGAATAAGGTAAAGTCCTAAGACTGGAAAAACTCTGTTATCAGCCTTAAGTTGAGATCCCTCATCAAATCCTCTAAAGCTAGCTATGAAAGCAGAATTGCAGCAGATAGTAAAGACAATCATATGGCCTTCTATAGTTGTGTAATGAATTTCCACGGCAGTACCCAGATTTGCTCTGAGCTACTCCACAGTGGTACCTCCTATACCGAGCCAACAGATATTGCCAATATACTGGCTGACAGATTCAGTGCCAACTTTACCCCTCTCTCCCCCCAAAGGACTAGTCGCAATACCAGTAGATTGCCAGGCACCAAGTATTACTGCTGCACAGGTTTAATCAGCACCATCCAAGGCCAAGAATACAGCTTCTGTGAAACCTGACAATATCCCTGGCCATGTTCTACATGAACTACAGAGTAAACTGGCACCTCACCTGTGTGCCCTGTTCAGTCACAGCCTCACCTCAGGCTTTGTCCCTACTGAATGGCGCACTGCTACAATCATCCCTCTCCACAAAGGAGGAGCGACTACAGACCCCTGGGAAATGTCGCCCAATTAACCTGACGAGTCTGATATGCAAATCTATGGAACCCATCATTATGGACCTAATAAATAAGGATATAGGGAATCTCCAAACTCTGGATCCCACACAGTTTGGTTTTGTGAAGGGTAGATCATGCATGCTCAACTTGGTCGATGACTTTGAGTCAGTCACCAGAGCTGTGGACGAAGGCAAGGTGGTTCATACAGCCTACCTTGATCTGGCCAAGGCCTTTGATACCATTCCCCACTCAGGAATCATAGAAAAACTCTGTAAGCTTGGCATCAACCCCTATATCACTAGGTGGGTTGCAAACTGTCTCACATATAGAACCCACAGTGTGAAAGTAGCTGACTCCAAGTCAAACTGCTGACCAGTCACAAGGGAGTCCCACAGGGTGCTGTTCTGGGTCCTCTCCTGTTTGGTATATACTTCTCTGAAGTCCAGGCCAATACAAAGGGACTCTGGCTGACAAAGTTCGCAGATGATTGCAAGTTGGGAGCTATTATTAACTCCCCAAGTGATGTTGATATCCTACATAAAGGCCTCACTAAGACTCTCTGGTGTCAGAACCATGGCCTTAACTTCAATGCCAAAAAATGTATCATCATCCCCTTTGGGAAAAACCCATTTCCCATGAATTACCACATCGATGGTAGTCCGCTGAACACAGAAGGCGTTATAAAAGATCTGGGAACACAGGATGACAGCAACCTGTCTTTTGACCACCACATTGCCACTGTGGTTAGAAAGTCCTTCTACATTACTAAAGGTTTTGCATCCAGGAAGAAAGAGGTAATTGGCTCTCTCTACTCTTCCCTCATTAGGCCAATCATCGAGTACAATGCCCCATTTGGCATGTACCTCACTAGATACCTGCAACAACTGGAGAGGCCACAAATGTACCTCACAAAGAGGATCCTAGGCCTTAAAGACTTGTCCTATATGGACAGACTCAAAAAACTCCAACTATTCTCTGTCTCATATCGCCTACTTAGAGGCGAGCTCTGCTTGTCTTACAAAGCCATGTCTGACCCATCTCTATTAGAAATGCTACATCTAAAGAAATCCCAATCCCTCTGCACTACACGCTCCAGAGACCTCAACCTCATTACCACAATCAACAGAACATGCTGGAGGGACAGGTTCATAACCCAGAGTCTGTCCATGCTATGGAATAGACTTTCCCTACATGTCAAACAGAACAACTCACTGGCCCTCTTCAAGAGAAATCTTGATGAGTGGATGGGAAATAGAAAATTCACCCTGGGGATCACTTCAGTGGCTCTACTCCGACAGAGGCACTGGGAACCAAGGTTGGGTGGCACGATGCCACTGTAATCCTATGGTCAATGCTTGTAAAGGCTCCAGGGCCATTAGCCTAGTACACACCTATGAACCTATAAATTCTAGGATTGTATTTAAGGGTAGATATTGTGCTATAACAGGATTAGTTTATTTGGCCATGTGTTCAGGATACAATAATTTATCTGTGGTGAAGACCAAAAGTACACTTAGAAAAAGGATTTACGAGCACAATTACAATATTTTCTGAAATAATCCTAATAATGCCCTAGCAAAACATGTAGAAGTATGCAATGTATATAAAAGATTCCTGTTGGGGATTATAGATATTGCAGAAAAAAACAGGGGAGGTGAATGTGAAAATCTATTGGAATATAAGGAATTAATTTGGCAGCTCAGACTGAACACTGCAGTACTACCTGGGCTCAGTGGCAATATTTGCGTTCAGCTAGTACTTAGATTAAGAACTGCTAAGCTAAAGATATAATGTTAAGTTGTCAATCTCGCCTTCATTCTTGCTGGATGGGTTCGGAGCCGATCCTCAGCTCCGACTCGACCAATACTAAAAGCTCGAGAGCTAATTCCACCGGCTCGAGGCTCCCCTATATCCCACAATGCTAGGCGGTAACTACTCAGATCTCATTTGCCGCTATAGCTGACGAGGTGCTCTTCTACCGGCTCAGGCAGGTTAGTTTAACTTTTACCTTTTAGGTACTTCAAAAACCCTTTTTGTTGTTTATACCTAGCCCTTTTAGTTTAATTTAGATATTTAGATCTCTCGACCCCCTTTTTTTTGTCGAGTATTTTTTCCCCTTTCCCCTTATCTTGTAGGCCTTCGGCCCCTTCCCTTCCCCCGGTCCTTCTGTGACTAAATTTAGTCTTCCTTTTTTATCAGTAAGGGCTTCTGTGTGTGTGTCTGTGGCCTTTTAGACTTTAGTAGTTAGCTAAATAACTGTTTTATTCAGGGTGTGTCTGTGTGTTTTTACTGTTGTTAGGCATTTCTCTACAATGTCTAAAGAAAAGGTCTCAGGCTTCAAGAAGTGTGACTCGTGCTGTCTGAAAATGTCTCTGACAGACGGTCACACTTCTTGTGTTTATTGCCTGGGGCCTGTGCACCTGCAGGACTCATGTGCTGTCTGCCATGGGTTCAGCCCTCGAGTCCTGCAGGAGCGCAAGAACAAACTCATTCTAAGGGGTTTGTTAAAGCCTGAAGGCCCCCTGACTCAGTCTAGTTCGGGAAAGCCTTCAAAGGCTTCAAAACAGTCGACTCCTGCTCCTGAGTTGACTGTAGAAATGTCGAAGCAGGTTCCGACATCGGCTCCGGCCGGAGCCGATGTTTTGCCTCAAACTATTACCTCGGCTCCGGCTGGAGCCGAGGCTCCGATAATATCGGAGCCACATTCAAAAAAGAGATCGAGATCCCCTTCCATAAGATCAAGTATTACTTCGGCTCCGGCTGGAGCCGAAGCTAGTAAGTCTCCATCGGCTCCGATACCATTATCGGAGCCATCTTACAGAAAGAGATCCAGGTCCCCCTCAATCGGTTCCGTACACTCGGCACCAGGATCTCCTCCCCTTTCAGAGCGGAGTCACAAATCACATTCCTCTTGGTCTTCCAGGTTGTCAGACCATGACTTGCAGAGGGTGGTGAGTAGACTTCTCAAGTCCGAGGCACTGGCCCAAATGCTCCATAGCCCGACTCATCAGTCGTTGGCTATTCCCGTCCCTCATTACATTCCTCCTCCGACTCCTTCGAGTTCGGAGCCAAGGCTTGTTGGAGCCATCACTGTCGGTGCGTTGGATCCGATACCATCGTTTTCGGCTCCGTCGTCTGCTCCGATTTCCTCTTTGGAGGGATCTCGGCGCCGGGCTTCCCTCGTCGGCTCCGAGGCGGTGGCATCGGACCCTTGTCCGACCCGCTCTCCCTCTCGGGGCTTGGTGAGTTCGGCTCCGACATCGGCCGAGCCGTCTCTGTCGGTGCCGGGAGGGTCCTTGTCTCTTGGGCGAGGGCCTCGGACCTTGCCTGACAGGGATGCCTTCGAGGTCATGCGGAGCGTGCTAAAACCGGGTTCTGCCCCGCAGTCGGTTCCATCAGCTCCTCCTTCTACAGTGCCTGCGGTGATTTCTGCTCACCCTCTTGTCTCACACCGTAGAGAACCAACTCCTCAAGTTTCCCCATTGGGAATTTCCTCCTCTTCGAGGTCTCTCCTGGCCCTGCAGGAGATCCCCCTAGGAAGAGGCAGTGCAAGAGGAAGCACATTGACTCCCCTGAGTCTATCACCTCTGACACTGACTTGGAGGAATCCGAAGGGTCCCCCCGTTCCCCCTCTGAGGATGTCTCCTTTGCGGACATCCTAGAAATACTCAAACAGAGGGGAAATTGGCCAGCCCTTAACCCTTCGGAGGATGAGTCAGTGTATCTTGAGGCGTTTGGTTCTCGCCCTTCTACCTCCTGGGTGTCCCCTCCCTTTGACCCCCTTATGGAAGTGGTGGCAAGGAAGGCTTGGACGGCTCCTGACTCAGTGGAACCCACCCCGAGGAGACCATCCAAATTTATCACTGCTCCTTCAGACAAACAGTTTCTCTCTAAAGGTGTCCCGGTTGATGCCATGGTGGTGGCTGTGGCCACAAAGAAGGAACTAGCTGATCCTTCTGTTCCTGTCCATCCTCCTAATAAAGAATCTAGGACCATGGACAGGTACGGCAAGCGGATGTTTTTGTCAGCGACCTTTTCATGCGTCGCTGAACTACTTATGCCACTTCACCCGTCTCCAAAGAGATTTACTCAAGGATATGGGTGAACTGATGAAGGATCCTACATCTGAGGGGTTCAAAGACACAATAAACTCCCAGTTGGCAACCCTAAATTCAATAGTGAACTCCTCCATGCGACTGGTTTCTTACGCAGCAGATGGAGCGAGTAGATCTGCAGGCACAGGCATTGCCTTACGAAGGCACGCCTGGATGCGACTGTGCAACTTTGCGGACCCTTTCAAGGTGTCCTTCACCAACTCCCCCTTTGATGGATCATCTTTGTTTGGTCCACAGGTGAAGGATACATTGACCAGGTGCGAGGTGGAAGGTAAGACTCTCTCTGCCGTAGGAGTCCGTTTTCCACCCTTCTAGACCCTATCCCAAAGGTCAGAGGGGAGGAAAGATGTGGTTCCAGAAACAATCTCAGGGAGTCTCACCTGACGCACAAGGCCGATTCCCTTCTAGAGGCAGAGGGGAATAATAATAGACGCCCCAGAGGCAGAGGAGGTCCGCAAAACCAGGGTAGCAGAGAGGTGTTCTCTGACAAACCCTTTCAGCACCCCTGAGGGGCTGCCCGGCTGTCCACCTTTGGAGGCAGTCGGGAAGATTATCACTGTACCCAGAAGCCTGGCTTTCCCTAACTCAAGACAAATGGGTACAGTCGATCATATCCGAGGGTTACAAAATTCCCTTTATTCACATTCCAACTCAACCAAAAAAATCCCTTCCAGATGTTCCACCCGGTCTAAGGGAAAAAGCAGCATTGGAAGTCTCAAAGCTGCTATTAAAAAGAGTCATCCAACCAGTCCCATCAGACCAGCAAGGATCCGGAATCTACTCCAAATTCTTTTTGGTACCAAAAAAAACAGGGGACTGGAGGCCCATTCTAGATCTCAGTCACTTAAACAAGTTTGTCAAGAAAACAAAATTCCGGATGGTCACGCTACAGTCCATCCTACCCTTTTTGGGTCAGGACAATTGGATGTGCTCGATAGATCTTCAGGATGCGTACTACCACATCAAAATGAACCGACGCTCCAGGAGATATCTCCGCTTCAGGCTGGGAGCCAGTCACTACCAGTTTAGAGCCCTGCCCTTTGGTCTCACTACAGCCCCACGAGTGTTCACCAAATGCATGGCAGTGGTCACGGCTCACTTGAGGCGCCAGGGATTCCAGGTGTTTCCATATCTGGACAATTGGCTCCTTACGGCCACCACCAGGCATCAGCTTCTACTATCCAGGAATTTCACCATGCAAACCTGTCAAGCTCTAGGCATCTCAATAAATTTCGAAAAATCTGCCTTGTCGCCTTGTCAGTCTATTACTTTCATAGGCGCCAAATTAGATACGCAGATTCTTTCAGCAACACTCACAGAGCAGAGGGTTTTAGACATTCGGAACCAAGTATCCCTTCTGTTGCAATTGGTCAAAGTCAAAGCCAGACTAGTGTTAAAGGTACTAGGACTCATGGCAGCAACTATTCCCCTTCTCCCCTTAGCTCGCTTTTACATGAGGATCCTCCAGTGGATGCTCTTTACCCAATGGTCCTTTCAACGACTCCCAATGTCCCATACCATACTGATAACTCAAGTATGCAAGAATCAGCTATCTTGGTGGGTCACGTCACCTCAACTTCTCCAAGGAAGACTCTTCACTTTTCCCCCTCCAGTTGCCACGTTGACAACAGATGCCTCCCTGATCGGGTGGGGGGGGCATTATCAGGGCAGGACAGTCCAGGGCACGTGGCAACCCTTCGAGTGCCACTTGCACATAAACGTCCTAGAGATGAGAGCAGTGCTTTTAGCGTTGCAAGCCTTTCATGACTCTCTTCCCAAAGGGACTATTGCAATTCAAACGGACAACATGTCCGTGGTGTGGTACATCAACAAACAAGGCGGAACCAGATCATACCCTTTATGTCGAGAAGCACTCAGACTTTGGCAATGGGCGATCTCTTCTCAGCGTTTTCTGATAGCGACGCATATCCCCGGGAAATCCAACGTCATTGCAGACAGGTTGAGCAGAGCAATTCTCATGCCACACGAGTGGTCTCTAAAGACATCAGTTCTAGAACAGGTATTTCTAAGATGGGGCCATCCTTGCTGCGATCTTTTTGCTACTCCCCAAAACAGCAAGTGTCAAGACTTCTTCACGCTCTTCCCATTACCAGGCCATCCCACCAGAGACGCTCTAGTCCACGATTGGCCCCGGGGACTTCTGTATGCTTTTCCCCCCTTTCCATTGATACCTCAACTAATTCAGAAAGCCATCGCATTGAGAGTGACTATGATCCTCATTGCCCCTTACTGGTCTCGACAGATATGGTTCCCCTTTCTTCATCGTTACCTTTTGGAGCAGCCTTGGCATCTGGACCCAGTACCAGATCTGATTACCCATCAGTCGGGTCAGCTGCACCAATCTCTGTCTTCCCTGAACCTCACAGCATGGTTTCTCCAATTCCGACCTTAGCCAGGCTTCCCTCAATATCTCGCTCGGTCCGAGATATATTGATAGCCTCTCATAAATCCTCTACCCGGAAGATTTATACTAGTAAATGGAAACGTTTTTCCCTTTGGGCATCATCGAAAAACATCGATCCTTTTACTGCATCTATCCAGTCCATTTTAGACTTCCTGGCGGAACTTTTTCATTCAGGATCTTCTGCATCAACCATTAGAGTTCAGTTGGCTGCCATTTCAAATTTTCATGTGGGTGTTTCAGAATCCAGCATTATGGCTCACAAGCTTTGTAAGGCCTTCTTAAGAGGTATATTTCTTCTCAAATCTCCGATCAAAGACCCTCCACCTCAATGGGATTTAAACTTGGTTCTGGCGTCTTTAATTCTCCCCCCCTTCGAACCAGCGGCTTCATGTTCTCTGAAATTGCTTCCCTGGAAGACTCTTTTTCTGGTAGCTATAACTTCAGCGAAAAGAGTATCAGAACTCCAAGCCCTCTGCAGTCGTCCTCCTTACCTAGTTTTTCACAAAGACAGAGTATCTCTCCAGACGAATCCATCCTTTTTACCAAAAATCTCTTCTCAAATTAACCTAAACCAGATTATTGATCTCCCCGTTTTTTTCCCTAACTATTCCAATAGATCAGAGCAAAAGCTGCATTTTTTGGATGTTCATCGCCAACTGAGATATTACTTAGACAGAACCAAACAACTAAGGAAATCTGATCAATTGTTTCTATCATATGCAGAAGGAAGACTGGGCCTTCCAGTTACCAAAGTATCTCTGTCTAGATGGCTCACTTCTACAATTACTTTCATCTATGAGATCAGACATCAAAAATTACCCTCAAGACCTAGAGCTCATTCAACCAGGGCATTAGCTACATCCATAGCCTTTCAGGACAGATTGCCAATATACTCAATCTGTGCAGCAGCCACATGGGCTTCTCCTCATACATTCATTTCACATTACAAATTGGACATGGTTTCCAGAAGCCGTGCCAATTTTGGTTCCACTGTTCTCAAGAGTCTGTTCCGATAGGCCACCGGGATAAGGTGCTAGGGACGCGGTCCCATCCAGCAAGAATGAAGGCGAGATTGACAACTTAACATTAAGAAGTTATGTACCTACCATAACGTTCCATGTTAGTTGTCTTCTTCTCGCCTTCTTTCTGCGTCCCTCCTCCTTCCCCCAAGCCTGGACAGACCGACCGGAATTCTTTGTGTTTCTTCTTCTGAAATTTGTTACTCCATTTTTGGAGACTAATATTGCTTGGTATAGCTACCAAACGAGATCTGAGTAGTTACCGCCTAGCATTGTGGGATATAGGGGAGCCTCGAGCCGGTGGAATTAGCTCTCGAGCTTTTAGTATTGGCCGAGTCGGAGCCGAGGATCGGCTCCGAACCCATCCAGCAAGAAAGAAGGCGAGAAGAAGACAACTAACATGGAACGTTATGGTAGGTACATAACTTCTTATTATATCTTGTTCAGGTTTTTATTTTTGGATGTTTTTCCTTTTAGATCATAATTTTATAACCAGTTTTGTGTGTGTTAAATTAGATTTTTTTTATGCATTCCACATTAAGTATATTTTAATTCTGTTGCTTTTCAAGCCTAGGCACATTTTATCGTAAATTCACGTAGTATGTTTGATCAGGTCTATATCAGCTTATCAAAAGCTGATAACATCGAACGCTAGTTGATCGACCTCTAAAGGTCGAACAACCAAAATAGCGAAGACATGGAACAGCAATTTTTTCCCCAGGGAAAAAAAAAATCACTGGGCCATTGTCGTGAGTTTGCCATTTCCTCCACTGTGGTGCAATCTCAGAGTTGGTATATTTAAGTAGGGGGGGATGAAGCCCCCCATTCTATGTTGTGTTTTTTTTTTTTTTTTTTTTTTTTTTGCAGAACAGTGATTTTTTTTCCTTGGGGAAAAAAATCACTGTTCCGTGTTTTCACTATTTTGGTTGTTTGACTTTTAGTGGTCGATCAACTAGCGTTCGATGTTATCAGCTTTTGATAAGCTGATATAGACCCCGTTTGATCTTGTATATTTTTTATCAGCCTATTCTATATTAATATTATATTTATATTAAGAGTATATGAATTTGATGGACATGTTTTTTATGTGCAGTATCTTTTAATTCCTTAATTAGATTCACTATTTAAGGAAGTGATCTATGTTATGAGTTATTCTGATGAAGTCCTCAGTGAGGGACAGAAGAGCTTAATGATTTTTCAATAAAGAATTAGCTTTCGTTTTGCCAATCAAATTACTGTTCTTTATCACTCTGTTTTGGGTTATTGGTTTGTTTTGAGTGCTATTAGCTGCAGTTTTGTGGTTAATGACCAGATTATAAATGACGTATACTGTTTGCAAGTAAAAATATGTCAATATGGTTTGCTTTCATTTATATACATGTATGACTGCTTATGTTATAAGTGATAATTTAATAAAGATGTTTCTTGTTTCAAAAAAGTATGGGGCAAGTGCATACTTCTGCAACTTTCAGGTGTTTTTAATTGCTAAAGTTTGTTCTGACTAATTGAGAAAGTATGAGGAATGTTTTGTCTGCAGTTTCTTCTTGTGAGGAAAAACCTGCTTTAAATAATTTATTTACTTCTATTGTGCAGTCATTTGATTCGTCTTCCAGGGTTATGACCATTGGTACTGTTTTGAGGAGGTTTGACTTGGCTGTATTCCCAGAACCTCACTGATGAAGTTAAAATCATATTTTAATTTCTTCTTTGGATAGAGTTTTAGGTTTTGGCCTCTCTGATGCAAAGGTGATCAAGAAGTGTGATGAATGGTGTAAGCTGATGCAGGAAATCTTCATGATTTTGCAGCTGTCCTTTTCCAAATTTTCAAGGGATTCTCTAACCACTTATTCAGTTTTGGCAAAAAACAAAAACAAAATAAACAGTCTCAACAAAATGCAAATAAACAGACCTTTAAGAAAAAAATGGCAGGTGGGCTCCAAAAAGAATTCCAAAACCTCCCCAAACCAAGGACAGTCCAACAAGTTGCAAGGGATATTTAAGGGACCTTACCCCCTTCCCCTGGCAACCCCATTTCCCTTCCAGAATGTCTGAATCTCCACTTTTCTCTTTGGCAACAGGTAGTCTCTGAGAAATGGGTTCTGAGCATCATTCATCAAGGCTAAAGATGGCAGTGGAAGGAAATTCATCCTTTACAAAGAGTAATCCCTCATTCACCAGACCAGACTGTTTTATTTCTTCCTGTCCATCATGTACTAGGTGTGATAGAATCAGTTCCTCCTTCCTAGTCAGGGAAGGGCTTTTATTCAAGGATGTATTTAGTGCCAAAGAAAGAAAATGCTTGAAGACCAGTTCTGAATTTTTCTTTCCTCAACTTGCTTGTGGCAGTGCCTTAATTCAAAATGATGTCACTTCCCAACTTGTTTCCTGATAACAGATTTGTAAGATGCTTATCACATCCCTATTCATCCAGACTGCAGATGTTTCTTAACATTTTATATATCTGGATCACATTATCAGTTCTGTACCTTTCCCTTTGGATTATCCACCACATCAAGAGTGTTCACAAAGTGTCTAGCTCTAGTTATAGCTCATTGCAGGCTGCAGGGTATCCACATTTTTCCATATTTGATGACTTGATTATCTTTGTCAAGTCTTTTTTCAAAGTGTCAGTTATCTCTGTCTGTCTTGGGTAAGAGTTCTCCTACACAAGCTAGGACTCCAAGAGAACATTCAAAAGTAATTCTTGACTCCCTAACACAAAATTGTATTCTTGGGATATCAACTAGACACCGCAGTGCAAACAGCTTTTCTTCCACAGGAAAAAAATAGATCCTTATTTATATCTGTTTCTAAGTTTTTCTACTCATACTTTCGTCACTGTGAGGGAATACCTCAGCATTTTTAGTCTAATGGCATGTATGAATCTCATGATATCCCTGTCATGACTCCATATGTGAAAGATACAGTCGTATCTAAAATCTCTGGTCCCAGAATCAGCACCCTTCATCTTTTCAAATCCCAGTGCTGGGATTTGTCAGAAGAGAAATATTTTACTGGAGACAACATATATCCTTAAATCCAGGTCAAAACCTTCTCTCTCCCTGCTCCAGAGTAGTCAGTCACCACAGATGCTTCGGACTTTTGAGTGGAAAGCAGTTTCATGAGGGATTTGAGTGCAGGGGTATGGGGCACAAAGGACAGATATAAGCACATAAGTATCAAGGAGATTCATACCCTGATCAAGGCACTGTACTCTCTGAACCATCTTTGGCCCCTGGTACCTCTTCATAGTAGTTTCAGACAGTACCAGTGTCATGTGGTAGGTACATCAACAAGTTAAGAGGAACAGGTCATACCCACTTTGCAAACTACCCATGTTAGCTTGGGATATAGCTTCACAACACGGTCTTACTCTACTGACATCCTACATTCTGTCAGAGCAAAATTGTTTAGCAGAAAAGCTGTGCAGGACCTGGCATACCCTCACAAATGGAAACTAGCTCTGAGGGTCTTCCAATATTTGATCAATCTGTGGAGGTTTCCTCAAGAAGACCTTGTTGTCTTCTCTTTGAACAATCAACTGACCAGATTCTGTTCCAGTTTATGCAAGAAGGCCTGGAAGACAGATCCCTTTTCTTTAGATAAGAGTGTTCCAGTATGCTATTTCACCCTTTTCACTAATATCCAGGGTACTTCTGAAGATTCAGAAGGGATCCCACAAGATAGGTGTGGTGACTGCCTTCTGGCCTAGTTAACTGTGGTTCTCCCCTCTTTCAGAAATTGCCTAGGGCTATTACCACAAGCTTCCTCACAGACTAGATCTACTCACAAAGGAACAGAGGTGTTTGATTCACTCTGACAGCAGTCATTTTCAGCCAACTGCCTGGATGATAAGGTCTTAATTCCTTTTAGTCGTCTGTTTATGGAAGATGTGCAGCAGGTACCAATGGAGGCAAGGAAGCCTGCTACTAGAAAATTACATATTAGCAAATGGAAAAGGATATCTAGTTGGTGTCAGAAACATAACCATCACTCTTTCAGGTCTAGTTGTCTGTTTTTACAATATTTGTGAGAGTTACTATCCTGTGGCCTTTCTTATTCCTATATCAAAGTTCATTTATTGTCCATTTCAGCATGTCTGCTCATAAATCCTCCAAGGTAGGCTCATGTCAAAATGTCCTTGAAAGGGGCTTTGCATAAGAGGCCAAGTAAAGAGGTGACTCCTCCCTGAGATCTTCATTTTGTGTTAGAGAAGCTAAGAGTTGCTCCATTTGAGCCAGCTAATTTGGCTGATTTGAGGTTCTTAACATGGAAAACCGTCTTACAGATAGCTTTGACCTCTGCAAGAAGGGTATATGAGTTGCAGGCTAATATCACCGTGATTCATCCCTATTTCATTTTTCATTGGGGCAGGGTTCTCTGTGAACTAATCCTTTTATGCCTAAAGTGTTATCCATATTTACTTTAAACCAAACTATCCACCTGTCTATTTTTTTTAACTGAATCTTAAATGAGGGAGAAAGAATATTACATTCCCCTGGATGTAAACATACAACTTGGGTATTATCTTGACAGAACTATAGCTCCCAGATCTTCAAATAAGTATTTCTTGTGAAGATAAGAAGGGACAACCTGTCTCAAAATAGACTATTTTCAAATGGTTGTCTAAAGCTATTACCATTTGTTATACTCGCTGTCACAAAATCTATTCCAGGTAGAGTCAAGGCCCGCTCTACTAGGGCCTTTATTTCATCTATAACTTTTTGGAAATGGTTGGAATCTACAGATATTCTAGAAGCTGCTACTTGGTTCTTTGTACATACTTTTACAAAGCACTATAAGCTTAATTCATTCTTTAGGTCCAGATCAAGCATTGCTAGGACCATTCTCCAGGGGTTCTTGGAATCTTCTCCTTCCACCTCCCAAATGTAGTTAACTATGGTAATCTGCCCATATAGTTAAAGCTACTGCAGCAGTGATCAATATGATGTCCATAGTACAGATGTGTAAACTGAACTTGTAATAACATATGTTTGAATGATCACTGCTACAGTAGCTGCTCTCTCCCTCCATCCCCCTATTTTTGGTATGTTTTTTATACCAGGGTGTATGCATTTATGTTTTGTTATTCCTAACATTGTTCTTGCAGGGCTTGACCTCTCCCTTTTTCACACCAAAACTTGTCTTTTGGTCAGTTCAACTCAAGCTGCTTGACAGTTTGAGCAAATGGTAGGTGCCCTGAACCTTTGGAATCTGTCTGGCAGATTGGCAGGATATAACCCATATACCTAAAGCTACTGCAGCAGTGATCCTTCAAGCATCTACTGTTATGGTAAGTTCAAGTTACACAGCTACACTTTCTGTGCCTTACCTCTTGTACTATCTTGTACTATCTATTGCACCAAGAGTGTTCACAAAATATTTAGCCCCAGTTATAATTCTTTGCAGGCTACATGGTATTCAGATTTTTCCATATATGGATGACTTTCTTATCTTTGCAGAGTCTTTTTCAATGTGTCAGGAATCTCTCACTTGGGTGAGAGATCTCTTTCACTAACTGTGATTCCAGAAGAACATTCATAAGTCTTTTTTAACTCCTTTACAGAGAATTTTGTTCCTGGGGTGTCAGCTTGACACCTCAGTTCAAAGAGCTTTTATTCCACAGGAAAAAAATAGATCTTTTTCCTCACAGACTTCAGTCACTGGGAAGGAGTACCTAAGGATTTTGGATATCATTGTATCTGTGATTTTGATATTACTACTGGCAAACCTCCACATGAGAAAGATACAGTGCTGTCTGAAGTCTCTCTGTCCCCAACACCAACATCCTTTGTCTTTTCAAATCCCAGAGCTGGAGTTTGTCAGAAGAGAAATCACTTGGTGGAGATGGCAAATATCCTTGCCTAAAGTGGCTTGTTTGTGAGTTTACTTTAAGCCAAGCTGTTTATCTCCTTGTTTTCTTCCCTAAACCTAAAACTGAGGGAGAAACGGATACCTCAGACAATTCAGGTTCTGTTTTGACAGAATTAAAATTTTGAGAGCTTTGGATCTAGGTTTTCATTTGCTCACCTACGTTTGCACAGTTAGCTGGAGCCATCCTACACAATGGTCCATGTATCATTGTGCCTGGCTGTGTAAGGCTTTTTCATTATAGCCATGTACAGCTAGAAAAGGATCATATATGTTAGAAATAACACAGAATTAATGCATGGAATCATGTAAAGGTAAATATAAGTGGTCTGATGAGTACGTCTCCATCACGATGAAGTATTACCTTGATAAATTGAGAAATATATTCTGAAACTTGAAACCTTGAGTTAAGCTTGACAGTATTAAGCTCTGCCTCTTGGAATTTTCCAGGTAACTGTTACTACTATCTTCCTTGGTATGATACTAAGCCAGTGGTGGCACTGACCTTGTACTGGGAAGACATCGCTCATCGACTGGAGGCTATGAACCAGATGCTTCATATGTTGGAAAGGCTGGTGGGTGCACTTTGTTGCTTGTTTTCTGAAATAATGTGTGCTGTAGCTGTTTTTTATGTTTCATCCAATGTTTTGCTAATTTTGAAATACCTTATTTACATGAATATTGCTTTGGATGCTTTACAGGTTCATGGGTATATACCTAGACTATTACAAGCCTAACCAGCATCCTCTCTTCAAAAGTTTCCTTCACCCTCAAGGAGGGCAAGACAAGCTAGACTGCAGAGAATTTGAGGCTGTTCATCCAGTTATTTAGCTTTACCTTTAAGTTGACAAGGATACTATTCTGCTTGACATGTAGTTGAAGTTTGTTTCAGAGATGGGGGATACATCAGAATATGAATTTATCAGCTCAACCTGTCTTATTTATGTGTTGAAAAAGTTTTAGCTCCTTTAAATAGGCATTTGAGGTACGATCTGATGTTCATCATTACTTCACTGCTGTAGTAGCCTGAGGTATATGGGATGACCTGTTCAAGGATTGGACTCCATTAGCTAGCCTCCAAAGCTTTATGGCAACTTCCATGCACCCTAGACACTATCCTGCATGAGGAAATAGAATAAACTCAGAGGCAAGGGAACCAAAACTTCAGAACTTTCTTGCCACAGAAGAATAGACTCTTTGTTGGTGATTGTCTTCCACAGAATTATTATTTCTGAAGGAAATTGTATGCTTTTTTATTAAAAGTTTTTTTAAAACTGTTATCGAGAATTTTTAAGGGTTGTTGCTATTATTTTACCTCAGAATCTTATTGTTCTCATACAGTTCCCTGAGGGAGATCTTTTATAATTATTTCTATTTTGTGAAGAATATAATAACCTTTTCTTCATACTTTATGGTGTGGGGATGGTATTGGGAGGGTTGCCATTTAAAGTTTTGCTGAAAAGCTTTAAAAACTTTGTCAGATTTTTTTTCACACTCTACTGAGCTCCATTTACAACTTGTCACACATCTTTGTTATCCAGTATTATTTATTTATTATTTTTGTAATTTAATAATTGTTTACCGGGAAAGTCCAACTTGGAGCGAAGCCAATTTTCAGCGGAGGCCCAGGGAGAAATGCTCCAGATGCATGTCTTTGTAATGTGGGAGGAAACCGGAGCACCCGGAGGAAACCCACACAAATGCAGAGAGGACATGCAGACTCTGCACAGAAGGCACCACAGCCAAGAATCAAACCTGAGAACCTCTTGCTGTGAGGCGACAATGCTACCACTGCACCATCCAAAGTAGTCATTTATGGTTCCCTTTGGAGATTTCCTTGCTTAATTTCTCTTTTTTTTTTTCAGGAAAAGTATAGTGCTTATATATAATTATGTTGTGAGGAGCTGGGTCTTTTGTGTCTACTGCTTGTCACTGAAAGCTTTATCTCAGTTAGTTATTTTTCTTAGGTGGTAACTATGACTCTTCAAAGCTCTGTTTGTCAGACACCATTTTTGGCTGGTGTACATCTTTCAGTCCCAGTAAGGAATTCCCTTCATATTTCTATATTTTTATAAGAAAATGTTTCTTTCTGATTAAGTTTTGGTATAAGGAACTAGGATTTGCATGTTTAATACTTGCCACTAAAGTATTTCACTTCCAAGCTTTTCTGATTGGTTACATGACATACCAAGGTATGTTATACAAGCTTAAGGACAAACTTATTAAATATAAAACTTTGGCAGTTCACAATTGTTTTTTGAAAAACAACTTAGAAAACAAGCAAGTACCCAAATATCAAATTTCCAAATCATGTTATGGAGGGTATAAAATGTTGTTATGAACTGGTAGATATATTAAGTGAGTGTGATTTAGCCCTTATGCGGGCAGTTGTGAAACATAATGAATGTATGATGGAGCAATTGTTTACTGAAATTGTGAATTTAAACACAATTATTGAAAAAGATTTATTACTTGGTGTACAAGAACACAACAACAAGTATTTTAATATAGTTAAAGAGGTGGATGTTATAACTGATAAAAACAGGAAGAGGAAAAATTCCAAACTGGAAAGAGCTGATTTAGACTACAGAAGGGGTATAGCATATTCTTACGCATTACCCAAAAATAAGAAGTATAGGTGGTCTCCGTATGAAGAGGTTGAACAATATGATATTTCGAGCACTCAGGTCCCTATGGAGGGGATGAACCTCAACAACTGTGAGCAGGGGCAAGCCCAACCCCTTTAGAGAGACCCCCCCCCCCGAGGAGATCACCCAGATTTCTACATTTTACGGGGTAACCAACATATGCACAGGTGGAACAGAGGGGACGGATATCAAACTTATTATCAGAGAGGAGGGGGGGGTACTAGAAATCCCTTTTAACCAGATGGACGAATCTTCCACTGGGTCTAGTGGTGGGGATAACAATTGCATTATTTTTACTAAAGACAATTTTCATATATTTAATTACAGTGATATCGACATCACCGACACACTTTTCTTACTTTTCCGAAAAAGATTTACCTTTGTTCCCACAAGGATGGCTGCTGTAGGAAATACTATTCTGGATGTTAAAATGTTTGTTAGGAACTTGAATTTGAAAACCATGTTTGGTGACCATGGTCCAGTTGAGATACCACTAGAAGGGAAGGAGGTCCCATTGCAATTTAACACAAGCTAAGATACTTTTATTACAGAAACTTAGAAGCAACAACCAGATAAGAATCATGAAGCCTGACAAAGGGGGTGGTGTCATAATTATGGGACAGTGGATATATGTAAGCAAAATGAATGAGATACCACGTGGTGAAGGGAGGTATGTAGCAGTATCAAAAAATGAGATAAGCCTTGCATACAAAAACATTGATTTATGTTTAGAGAATGTGTTACAGAGGATGTTGGATAAGGAATTATTTGATTTTTTTTTTTAGTACCTAAGTCAGTCATTTCTGGTATTTTTGGAATACCTAAGGTCCATAAGGACCTCAGTGACCCACCCTATGTCCGATAGTCTCTTCAGCAAGTTCAAAAACTCAACCTCTAGCCATATATGTTGACACTAAACTCAAACTCTTTTATGGATTATATCAGCGCATATTAATAGATTCATGGAATTTTTTAAAAAACATGTGGGAAATAGAAATAAAAGACCTGTTTAGTGTGATTCCCCATGATACTGGTATGCGTTGGTTTGAGGAGATTTTGGTAGATTTGATTTGTTATCCCACCAAGAGTTCAAAATATTTATAGAAAACATGGAAAACAGTACTAAAAAAAAAATTTAATTTTTATCCAGGAAGAATACTATAGGCAAATAGACGGGGTAGCTATGGAGGCATCCTGTGCCCCTGCATATGCCAATATTGTTCTCTTGTATTGGGAAACAAATTTTGTTTTTAACACAGCTATGTATTCAAACAGCATTAGATCTCATTTTTGTTTTCTGGATGATATTTTTATCGTTTGGAAGGGACCTGTGGAGAATATAGTGAATTTTATTACCTATATTAACAGTACCACTAGTTTCCTTTCCTTTACTCACAAAGTGAATATAGAGGAGATCCACTACTTGGATGTAAAAATTAGAAAGGCTAGATATATGAACAAGTATATATCCACGTATCGTAAAGAAAACTTTTCCAATTCATATCTGCATTTTCAGAGTGGGCATCCTCTTATGCAAAAAAAATAATAAAGGGGCAGATGGTAAGAGCCGCACACATGTTGAACAACTATTTACAGACAGGGATACCCAATGGATTTAATTAAAGTAACCAAGGAGGAAATTTTGACTAATTGGGGTAAAAAATATGTATCCCTTTTGGAACAATAATGTGCTGCAAGCTGTTCCACAATACGATCTACAAATGGAATATAGGAGTAATAAGGGGGAATTATTTATGCCTATAGAGTACCATTCAGACACTAAGGAAGTCAAAGAAATTATTATAAAATATTGGGAATTGTTTTCCAGAATGCCCAATTGTCTGGATGTGTTTGCTAAGACCTTAAAATTTGGATATAAAAGGGGTCCAAATTAAAAATATATATTTTTGAAAGGGTGATAATCAAAAACCAGGGAAAAACAAACGTACTTACAAATGTGGGGCTTGTGCTCAGTGTGCATATATAGAAAAGAATGAAGATTTATCCATTGGAGACAATTTAAGAACATTGGTAGGGAATGGATACAACTGTAATACAACAGGAGTAGTATACATAGCTTATTGCATACAATGTCCATCATACTACATTGGGAAGACAGAGAGAAAGTTGAAACAATGGATATATAAATATTCCTATGAGATTAATAAGCAAAAAGAAACAGATGCTTTATACAATCACACTTTAACTTGCAAGCAAGCCAAGTTCAAGTTTTGGGTGTTGGAAAAAGTATGCCTTCCAGAAAGGGGCAGGGACTTGGAGACTTCTCTTGAGTATAAAGTATTGATGTGGCAGCTGAATTTAGATGCTGGTACTCTACCAGGTTTAAACAAATACATTTCATTAGTTCCTGCTCTCAAAAGGAGGGCTTTGTTACTGTGACATGGTTAATTCAATGCAATGTTATTTTACTTTATTTCTATGTACACAGTTTTTTATCTGTAAATATTTCAGAAAGCAGTGTGTGTAGTTTACACTTGTTGCAGTTTTTTTAGACTATGCCTTTAAATGTGAATGAAGAGATTATTGAATGACTTTGTCAATTAAACTATTAGAGAGTATAAAAGTGTAGAGCAGTCAAACAGTAGTTATTCTGGAGAGGTGAGGAATGAAAGCTCTTAATCTGTGTTTTGGAACCTGTGATTTTAATGTTTGTACTGGAATAATCTAGTTCATTTGGCATTTATAAGCTAGCCCAGAATGTGTTGCTTTTCGCCACCCATTTGTGAAGGAGCCTCTGGGTTATATTTTCTGAGGTGCGGCATGTCCATTAATTCCGTTGGACATGGCTTTTAGAGCTGGTTTCTTTAACGGGCAGCATATGGCATCTGTTAGTTGCTGCAGGTGTCTGGTAAAATACACATCCAAAGGGGCATTGTACTCAATTATGGGCCTGATGAGGGATGAGTAAAGAGCACGATGACCTCCCTGATCTAGATGACCTATGTGGTAATTTGGGGGCACTGTTTTTTGCCAAGGGGATGACTCATTCACCAGCTGGGACAGAGGAGATTGACAACTGACCTTTGACATGCTAGAATAATATTGGGAATTCCTTAATAATTGAAAAAAATAGGGCCAGTGGGGGTGAGAGGTGTAGTGCTTTTAAGTAATCCAGAAGACTTCAGTTTGTTAACTGGTGAACTGTATGGTGAACTGTCTGCTTTTAATGGTCCCAGCGAGTGTCACTGAGTGGGTTGCTGTGTTTTTTACAAGATGAGACTACCTTTCCAAGCTCCGTTGTCAGTTTATCAGACTTATTTACATGGCTGTTACATAGTCCTGATTCCCAGTAGGATTCCTTTCTTTTTATGAAAGAAAGTGTCTCTGTTACCAAAATTAATTTCCAGGGTCTGGGGACATCAGTGATGTCCATCATATTGATTACTACTACAGTAGCGTTAGCCATTTGGGTTATAAGCTTGCCAGCTTGCAAAGCTTGTAGGCAACTTCCACATGCCCAAACTGTCTGTCAGCTCAAGATGAGCTGAATAAAAGACAAGTTTGGGTGCCAAGCCGTTCAAAGCTTTACTGTTCCCTAACAGTATGCCACTCTGAGGCTCTCGAGAATTGACAGTCAGCTTGTACTATTCCTTTTCTGGGCAGATAACTTCCTTTCATGGGAAAAAAAAACTTCTATTCAATATTTTTTTGTTATTAATACATTTCTCTTCAGGAAAGTTAGTTTAAAGCTAGGAGTTTGAGTCTTAATGGACTGTCACAAGCCTGTATTGTACTTTTAAATTCTTTTTTTGTCAGTTTAAAAATTGTTTAAAGTAACTGAAAACATTTTTTCTGTGAAGAAATTGTTTATTTTACTTTGTGGAGCTGGCAACATTTTTTAAAAGTGCTTTATTTACTGTATTTGTCTGTGAAAAAATGACTTTTAAAGACTTTTAGTGTTTATCGGCATTTGCTGCTTGTTTTCCCGGAGAAAGAAGTAACCATTTTTGTCTTGACCATGGAACAATCTGTCTGTTCTGTAGCCAGTCTTTCTTTTCAGCCACAAAAAGAAAAAGTTAAGGAAACAGCCTTTGCTATCACAGCAGGCAAGCAATTTGCTTCAGCTGCATGCAGGTTGGGTGACTGTTTTGTGGCCATTAGTTGCACCTCAAATTACTCACCTTTTACCTCGGATCCCTCTGATGTAGCACCTACAGCCATTATGGACTGAGGGTTAGCCACATCCTCTGAAGCTATTGGTGTCCCCTCAGTAGGCATGGGAGAGCCGCTCGTTGGACCTAAGAGAAGGAACAAAGAAGTCTTCCATGTTTTGTTAGAATGTCATGCGTATCCCTGGGAAAGCTGCTGTTGCCATTAATGACACTGTTAGTCCAATTTTTCCTGTCAAAAAGAAATAGAATGCTAAATATGTATCTACTCTTCCTCAAATTTCCTTGGAGAGGAGTAGTTTACTGGGTATGGCACAGGGTTTAATTCAAGCTAGTAATCAATCTTGTACAGTAGTTTCTGGTAAAAGAAAGGGGGCTACCTCTTTTCCTGAAGAGGTTCACAATTCTGAATCTGGGCAGGTAGTTGAAGGGACAGATACAGGATTTTCTTCTCAGATTTCTGATTCCGACTCAGAGGAGAGCTCAGCTTCTGACTCTCCCTGTATGTGGGGGATCTCTTTCTTGAAAATGAGTGAGAAATCTCTTATACAAGCTGGGATTCCAAGAGGACATTTAAAGTCTTTATTGACTCCTTCACATAGGATTGTTTTCCTGGGATGTTAACTAGACACTTCAGTTTAAAGAGCTTTTCTTCCACAGGATAAATTGATCTTTATAAGGGTCTAAGGTTTTCCTCTCAGACTTTGGTCATTGGGAGGGAATACCTCAAGATTTTGGGTTTCATGGCATCTATAATGCTCAAGATACACCAGCAAGACTCCACATGAGAAATATACAGAGGTATCTGAAATCTCTTTGGTCCCAACATCAGCACCCTTTATCTTTTCAAATCCCAGTGCAGTGGGTTTCAAAAGAAAAATATTTGGTAGAGATAATAGAGGTCCTAAACTTCAGGTCTCCCCTTCTCCCTCCCTGCTCCAAAACAGTCAACACAGATACTTTGGACTTTGCTTGGGGTGCAGTTTCAAGAAAGATAAAAGTACAGGGGGTGTGGGACACCAAAGACCGATGCAAGAACATAAATATGAAGGAGATGCTTTCCCTGATCAAAGCACTCAACCCTCTGTACCATCTTTGGCCCCTGGGACATCTTCAAGTGGTTACAAACAATACCACAGTCATGTGTAATCATCAATAAGAAAGGAGTAACCATATTGTAGCCCCTTTTCAGACTAGCCATGTTAGCATGGTATATAGCTTCTCACTCAGCAGGTGTCCTACTTTCTGTCAGAGCAAACATGGTTGGCAGATAGGCTGAGCAGGACCAGGGAAGACCATCATGAATGGAAACTTGATGAGGAGGTCTTCCAAGATTTAATCCATCTGTGAGGAGTTCCTCAGAGAGATCTCTTTGCCTCCTCTCTGAACAATCAACTGGCGAGTTTCTGTTCCAGGACTCCATATAAGAAGGCCAGGAAGACAGATGCCTTTTCTTTTCCTTGAACATCAATGTTCTTTTATGCTTTTCCAACCTTTCCACTAATATCCAGAGTAGCCGCTTCTGGACAAGGCCATCTTCTGGAAATGACTAAAGGCAATTACCGCAAGCTTTCTCACAGACTGGATCTACTCACACAACAACATGGACATTTAATACGTCCCAACATCACTCATCTTCAACTGACTGCCTGGATGATAGGTGCTAATAGTGGCAAGAAAGCTTGCTACTAGAAAGTCAAATATAAGCAAATGGAATAGATTTTCTAGTTGGTGCCAGCTGCATAAGCAGCACCCATTCAGGGATGATTGTTCTGGTTTTACAATATTTGCCTGAGTTACTACCATATGGCCTTTCTTATTTCTCTATCAAGGTTCATTTATCATCCATTTCTGCATGCCTGCCGATGGGTCCTCCTCTTTCAATGCAGTCTCATGTCAAAATGATATTGAAAGCGGTTTTGCATAAAAGGCCTCCACGAAAACCAGTAGCCCTTCTTTGGGATCTTAATTTTAAGTTAGAGATGCTAACACTTGCTTCATTTGAACCAGGTAATCTGGCTGAGTTGAGGTTCTTAACATGAAGAGAGTTTTTCTGATTGCTCTGACCTCTGCAAGAAGGGTATCTGAGTTGCAAGATCTTATGGTGAGTCAACCTTATCTCATTTTCCATATGGATAGGGTTTCTTTGAGAATTAAACCTTCTTTTATGCCTAAAGTGGTATCTGAATTTAATTTAAGCTGAACTATCCATCTCCCAGTTTTATTCCTGAGGTTACATTGAGGGAGAAAAGATACTCCATACCTTGGATATCCTCAGACAACCCATGTACTGTCTTGACATAACTAAATCTTTCAGCTCTTCAGATCAAGTGTTCATTTATTGTGAAGGCAAGATGAAAGTGCAATCTGGGTCTAAACAGTCTGCTTCTAAATGGTTATCAAAGGCTATTACCTGTTATACTTACCATAACAAAACTATTCCGTGTATGGTTAAGGCCCACTGTACCAGGGCCTTGGCTTCATTAATGGCATTTTGGAAAGGACTGCATTCTAAACATATTATCTAAGCTACTGCTTGGTTTTCTGTACGTGCTTTTACAAAGAAATATAAGCTTGATATATTCTCTAGATCCAGATAAAGTTTTGCTGGGACCAGACTCCAGTGGCTACTGGACTGTTCTCCTTCCACCTCCCAAATGTAGTTTGCTAAGGTAATCTACCCATATAGCTAAGGCTACTGCAGTAGTGATCAATGTGGTGAACATAGTACAGTTGTGCAGGTTGCACTTAGCATTACAGTAGCTGTATGAATGGTCACTTCTGCAGTAGCTCCCTCCTTCGCCCTTTGTTTTTTTGTGATTTTTATGCCAGGGTGTGGACATTTATTTTTTCTTGTTCCTAGCATTGTCTTTTCAGGGCTCAGCCTCCCTCTCTCTGTTGGCATGAATGCTTTGAAGGGATTTTCTCCCAAACTTGTCATTTAGTCAGCTCAGCACAAGTTGCCTGACAGTTTGATACATGGAAGGTGCCCTGAAGCTTTGGAAACTGGCCAGCTGTTATATCCTTGGCAGGATATAACCCATATACTTAATACTACTGGAGCAGTGATAATTTGAACATCTACTGTAATAGTAAGCTCAAATTACACAACTGTACTTTCCAGGTTTGGGAGAATTTGTAATGTGCTTGAAGGGTCAGCTGGTGGGAGGGTAGGAGGGTAGGATGATTTGGTCATCATCTAGCTATCCTGTACTAGGGTATTGATATGTGGTTCAGTACTGCCTGCATGAATTCTTGTACAGACCAAGGACTTTGTATGTTACAACATGTAAAGAAAAGGGAGTGACTGATTTCTGACATTTGACAAGGAAGTGAATGCATCCTTCAAGCTGATGTCATTACACCTTGCTTCTTTAGTTATGGATCCTGACCAGCTGCTGTCATATGATACCATCCAGCATCCATCTGCTGTGTAAGTGATCCCTTCTCAGCTCTAGGACTTAGTTTATAGAGTGAGTCAACATTAAATAAGTTAGTAGGCCTGCCTGTTGAAGGGTTGCAGCCAGGATTACTTGGTAAAAACACAAGGGTAGGGTAGGGGTAGAAAAATAAACCAGAAGTTTATTTTAATTGGGTGGGGAGATGGGGTATGGTTAAAATAATTGACAGTGGAATAATGGAGATACATGGGAATGCGTTTTAAGAAGAGGTGGTTAATGATTGGAACATACTTCCTGAAAAAGTAATTAAGAAATTATAGTGCCAAAAGCACTGACATAAGTCAGAGATGCAGGAACAGATTTGATCCTTTTACTGCTGATTGTTTTGATAATTTTCAAAAGACTTTGCTGACATATGTGACTGCTACCCACAAGTGCTTGGATAATTCTCTTCAAGCATCAAAATTGTATGAGAGAATTAATGTGTAGCCCTATATGATTCAGGAACCTGGCTACACAACTGGGTAAGTCCGTCACTGTGGTATTTACAAAGTTGTATAAATGTAGTACACCATTGCAGAGAACCTATGCAAATTAACCCTCCTAGCAAAGTACACAATTAACAAAGTCAACAATAACTGCATATTAGCTGTCCCTAATTACCTAAAACGTGGAGCTAGAACCAGATACTACCATCTGCTCTGTTCTGAAGTAGACAGCTCTTCCTGTAATGCTTCATTATAGATCAGGACAACATTAGTACTAAGTGTAGGGAGAAAAGTTTTTTGTAGCTAACACTTAACAATTAGTCCTCTTTGAACCTGTTGCCATAACTACACACATTTTCTACAGAAGCTGTGATATGAAACAGCAGTGTTCACTAGTAGCTCCCAGCAGGATCCCCTTAATTCAGTGTATGGGAATATTATATCATCCATACTCATGGACAAATATTTGAAAGGTTTTATGAACTTCTGTTGCCCACAGCTGAGGAGATTTATGTATGACACTACTGTCAGGCAAGAACTGTGTTGACAGATGTCTCTTTTGCTATCTGCTGGTCATCCTCATAATAAAGCACACACTGTGGTGTGCGCATTGTACCCATTACATGGTAGATATGTGCCTGACTCACAGCCAAACACATATTTGCATCACTGCCACTGTACACATAACATAGTATACAAGTATGTACTGCACTCACCAACTTGTATGTCATAGAAGTATTGTGTTGACATCTCATTTGCAGTCTAAGTTTATGAATCATGCTAGTGATAGTACCACATTCTAAACACAATGTGCACAAATGAATTTTGCTACTCCTTATTTGCAGTAGCCTTTAAGGGGATAAAAAATATAACTGTATGAGAAATATTACTTTTGATTCTGATGTTATAACTCTAAGGACCACTTACTAAGTTGGCCACTGTCCTTTCTCTTGACCAACAGCTTACACTGTATATGCCAGTTACTTAGTCTTCCTGGCTGACTGAATTCTGCATTTAGGAAATCTAAGAAAGCCTCTTCTACTTTGTACCTCTCTGTTAATTGATTTGTATCCACTATAAACTGGTTTCTGTTATAATTTGACCTGATAGTGGAAGCCTGTTACCCTACCCCAAATTCCCACCCACTCCTTCTTACTTTACTGTTATACTTCCTACATACACATTTCACTTGTGACTGCTAATTCCTAACCCTACCAAACAACCTTACTACCATCATACAAGCACTCTTGTTTCTTTTTACCTAATTCTCAGCTTCCATTTAATTTTGTATCACTGTTCCCTACTACCTTTCTCCTTCCCATAATGATTTGCATTACATACATTCAGTCACACCCCTCATTAACAGCACCTATCTGTTCTACATTGTATTGTCTACTTTTCCCAGATAAACCATCACTACTTCCTATTTTACCTAGATTCTCATACTGTAGTCTTTTAAACTCCATTATTCCTTACGTTCTGAAGAAGATACTAGCTCTAAAACCTCTAAAGGTTATGTGGTTATTTTTCTTGTTATAGGTTCAGTAAGTTTTGTGACAACCCTTTCAATGTTCACTTGTGTTAAGTCTTAGTGAAATGTTTTGTGCTTTGGAGTTGTTCTCAAAAAAAAATAGTTGTTTAACTGCAGTCTTTCTTAACTCATACATATTATTCAGATATGCCATTATTTTCTATTTAGCACTCTGAATTTGCTCCTCCTCTTATGTGAGATTCCCCTTTTTCTGCAATATTTTAATCTTTGCCGGCCCCTCTTAAGTAATTTATCTTGCTTCTTAACCATGCCTCTGTCTTCAATTTGACCCTGTTTTAAACTCCATTTTAATTTTTATTCCAGTCACTAGCTATTACTACTGAAGATATTTCTATCTTTATATCTTTAGATTTCTATTTTTCTATATTTCTATCTTCCCAAATAACTCTTGAATAATTTTCACTACCATTTTGTTAAATTTCTCTCTTTTTAACAAGTACGTGAGAAAGCGCTAGCATCTTATTTTTACTTCATTGCCCTGCATTTTTATCATAGTTTTTATCAGAACACGATCATAAATAGTTATTGGATTTGTGTCGAAGCTTTGAATTAAATGCACATGTTCCTGTGAAATATAATTTCTATCTAATCTAGCGCAGTTATTGTATCTCAGGGAATGATATGTAAATTCTGAGTTCCTACTACTGAATTCAAATCTTCCATACCAAATATTTTCAGAATCTTTTCAGAAATCTACCCTCATTTGTTATATTGTCCCTTCTAGGTTATCCTGATACAGCCTCGCTATTACAAATGAAATTCCATTCCCCACCTGTTAGTAATATTTGCTGCTAAAAGCTGATTATTTCTCGCAAAGTTTTCTTAAGCTTCATAATGATGAAATATAAATACATGCCATTGCAATCCTTTTCTCTTGCCAATAACTCCTTACTAACATAAATCTACCATTTCTGTCTTTTCCCCTGAATCTGTCACTATTGGAGCCTGTCTAACAATTAGTATAATCATGCCCCTTTTCCTCTGTCTCTGATATTTTGATGAATGTCCATGCTGAAATCCTCTCTTTGTCACATTCACATGCTTCTTTCATTCCAAATGTGTCTCCTACAGCATTACTGTTTGCATTCTGCATTTCTTAATGTAATTCAGTACTCCTTATTTTTTATCCACTGACCCCAGGAACTATAGACTATTAGCCTGACTAGCGTTATCTGCAAGGCCATGGAGCAAGTCATCATAGGCCTTATCGACAAAGATACAGGTAATCTCCAAACACTTGACCATTCTCAGTTTGGATTTTTCAAAAGGAGATCATGCCTGTTAAACCTGGTGGACTTATTTGAGACAGTCACCAGAGCCCTGGACGAGGGGAAAACTGTGCATACAGCCTACCTGGGCTTTGTAGGTCATTAACTGTCTCACTGATAGAACCCATACAGATAAAATAGGGGAATCCACCTCCAACAGCAGAACCGTAACCAGTGGTGTTCCACCAGGATTAGTCCTGGGACCTCTGCTGTTCAGAATCTATTTCTCCAAAGTAAAAGCAAAAACTAAAGGTCTGTAGCTGACAAGGTATGCTGACAACTGCAAATTGGGAGCAGTCATTGAATCCCAAAACGATGTCAGCATCCTGCAAGAGGGTCTTATGCAAACAAATGATTGGTCCCAAAGTCATGGCCTTAAACTCAATATAAAAAATGTATTATCATCCCTTTCAGTAAGAGTGATGTTCCTGCTGACTACCACATCAGTAGAAACACCCTAAGCATGAACTCAGTGGTGAGAGACCTGGGCACACAGATTGACAACAGCCTTACCTTTGATCACCATGTCTCCACAGTGGTAAGAAGGGCACTCTGTATTATTTTTCTCATAAGTAAGGAGATGCCTCCAACCTCCCTGTACTCTTCCCCCATCAGCCTAATGATGGAGTACAACTTCCTTTTTGGTATGTACCTTTCCAGGCACCTGCAGAAATTGGAGAGACCACAAAAGTTCCTCATAAGGAGAATTCAAGGTCTTCAGCATCTGTTCTATGTGGAGCAACTGAAATCACTGTCATTTTACTCAGTTTCCTACAGAATACTGAGAGGTGATCTCTGCCTTGCATATAAGGGAATCTCTGACTCTGCTTTATTGGAAATGCTGCATATTCGCAAGTCAAATGGCTCATGAGTTACTCACTGTAAAAACCTTAACCTGGTATGTGACATGAATAGAACCTGCTGGATGAAAGATTTGTCTCCCAGAGGTTATCGCACCTGTGGAACAGAATCCCAATTCAAGTCAAGCAGAGAACCTCTTTGGCTGTCTTCAAGCACATTCTGGACTATTGGATAGGTAACCATAGATTTATCCTGGGGGTTTCACCTGTGTCTCTCTTGGACAGGGGCAGCAGGTGCTGATTGTGGAAAAATGGACAGAACTTAGCTAGGCTTGTAAGGGCCCTAGGGCAATTAGCCTAGTAACTTTCTATGATCCTGTGATCTATACCTGTAAGGCCTTTTAAATTCCAGGTTTATATGGACAGTATGGCCATCTTGATAAAAAGCTATTGTTTCCACCCATTTTACATGACAATTTTTTGAATGTGTATTTCCAGCTTTTGGGTTAGATGCATATACTAATGTTTGGCAGGCTGATCTTTTGTACAGTTGTTTCTTCTAATCTTCATTTGAAGCTATGTCACATTTTCAAGATTTTTTGTTTTAATGAAAACCCTCAAAAAAAAAAAAAAAAAAAAAAATATATATATATATATATATATATATATATATATATATGTATATATGTATATATAAAAAACACCCCCATCCCCTATTGACTTAGAAGAAACACACAAACCTGTGTATATCTTCAAAACATGAAGTTTAACCACCACCCCCAGAGGGAACAATTACCCCAAATTGATGGCTGCATGTGCAGGCATTATCTAACCTAAAGTTAAGGTGTCCCTGAGCTTTTGCTAAGCAGAGTCCCCTTCTGTTTGCTTAGCTTACTTTTTGTGGGATAAACTTTTTTTATTTTCCTTCTTAGCTTATTCTGCATCCAAAACTGTCTTTGACCCACCAGGAGAAATATTCAGAAGACATCTGGATACAGCCACGTGAATCTCATACCTGCTTCTCAATAGTGCCTTATTGCTGGGATAAATTTGCTTCTCTTCTGTTTAGTGTACAGTGAATAATAATTTTCCACAAACATCCTGCTGTCTCCAATTTTTAATACTTTTCCCTTCTGCCACAGTTTGTCAAAATCAACTCTTTCTGCTGGTATGAATGTATCTTTACTAATATAGGTCTTGATTGCTTTCTCATGGCCAGTTTTGGAACATTCACTCAGTGTGCCCTTTCAACTAACAAATCCTGCTGAGGAACACTAGTCCAGTTGCTTATCTGTGCTTTCGTATAATTAATAGTCTATTTCTTCCAGTATCTTTGGTACAGCAGAAAATCTTAGGTTTTCTCTGTGCCCCCCCCTCCCCCCCGTCTTCTAACTTTACTGTTTTTTGAAACAGGCTCTTCTTGAAAAGCTTTATACTCAGTCATCTCAGGTTTTCTCTGTGCCCTGTCTTCTAACTCTGTCATTTTTTGAAACAGGTGTTCTTAGAAGCCTCATACTCAGCCAGCATTTTCTTCATTTCATCCTCTGATCTTTGCAGTTTTATCAGTTCATCTGTATAGCTAGTTAAAGCTTATTATATTTTCCAGCCTTTTGTTATTTGAGTTGATAATTTCCTTCAATGTTTCATGTATTTTTATCACATCTGAGTACATTTGATTTGTTTTTCCTCTGAATTACTATTGATCTCATATCTGTTGATCTAAAGTTGAACCCTGAACCGTTTTTTTGCTGAGCAACTGCAGTGTCATTCCCAACTAGTATTTTTTCTTCAGCTTTTCGGTTGATTTTTTTTCAGGTTCTCTAAATTTCTTCTTCTTTACTGGCATCCAGGCTAGGCACGTAGTAACCAGTAACTGAATTTTATCTAAGTAGCAGGTTCACTGGCACTCCTTTGTCTCAGTTTTTGTTTTCATACTGGGAGAGCTGTTGAACAATGTGCCACCATTCTGGAATTCCATTTGGAACAGCTTTCATACAAAAAGATGTATTCTTGCTCATCTCTAAGATAACAGTGAAACCATTTATTTTATTTCAAGATTATATAAATGAGTTCTGGTTCCACTGAAGGCCTGGTAATCTTCCCTGGCAGGAATGTGAAACTGTAGGCAATATATGACATCTACTAGAGCTCTTCTACTTTTTTTGTCCCCTGTCTCCTACTGTGAACATCAGTTCCCCTGGATACCTCACTGAAGCAGTGTTTCTTCAAATATTGAGAGCCTATTGATCCCTTCATTCCCCTTGAGCTATGAGAATTAGAACCAGGAAAGGTACTGTCGTTCAGTGTGGAGGCAAAAGGATTTTCTTACTGAGTCCCTAACCTCCCTACTGTGCTTGTGCCACCTGTCTTTTGCTTGTGTTATTGAATTTTTGCATGTTCCCATGCATGACATCCCAGTTTGCAATGCTTAGCTTAACTTAAGCAAACAAAGCATGACTACTGTGGTCCCTCTTGACACACTAACTGTGATTCCCTTATCAAATTTGGAAAGCTGACATTTGTTATTTCACTTTCACTTCCCCCCATGCCATCTCCTGCAGTACTTATGCCACTGATCAATTCAAGTGATCTAGAACAAAGTTAATGTTTCAGCATTCTGTGCAACGGAGATGATTGATACTTAACACCTTATTGTCTATTACTGCTGTTTCATATAACAATTTATACAATTCTAAGCTTCCTAATGTTTTGGTTCCTGTATTAAAATTATATGTTAACATAATTTTTTAGAATACAGTGAGGGATTTAGTACCTAGTATATACATGATATGCCACTAGATGGTGTTTGTGCTACAGAGTAAAAGTTCAATAATATTAGAACAAGTCCAAACCCGATTAGTGTTCAGTTTCTTGTTTACTGAAGCCATGGTTTGCTAAGCTGTTTGTATTGCTGCTTCTTGCTATGGAACATAGACTGCTTATGAAAGCTTTTGAACCATTTAAGGTGGTGTAACACTTTTATACCATGAAATACAGTGGAAAGAAGTGCGTCTTCTATGAAGTAACTCTGGAAAATAAAGAATAAAATCACACAATTGAAGTACTTATTGTTTTGTTTTTCTTCTTTACTAGAAAGCAAACTTAGCTGCTGTAAAATCTGAACTGAACAGTGAAGGTGCTGCAGTTCCTAGGAGTTGGAACAGACTCATCGGTAATGTGCTGAATGATTCTGGGTAGGTGACCCAAACTTCATGCAGTTTATTTAAATGCCATTATATAATAAAGAGCTAAAGATGTGTACCACAGTTAACATTATTCCATTTTATTTAAATTTGTTTACTGGGGTAGAATACTGATCAAGCAATGACCAATTAAGGGCCCAGTTAAGTATGCTAGGTAAGTTTATGATATAGTTGAGTGTAGATAACTCTTCTGAGGTGACACTGTCGAGAAATATCCATCAGCTCCCATTAATTTGCCTGAAAAGTAAAGGGCAGTTAGATTTCCCTGGTGAGTATGGGCACATCTTATAACTAGCCATGTTTATTCATAGTGATTTGCATAATGTTTCTTTCTACTTTACCAAGTAAGCTCCCTTTAATTTCCCCAGATTGTATATAAGAACAAGGTGTAACAATTCTTTTTAAATTGCTGACGTATATGGCTGACTGCTGTCCTTGAAACAGTAAATGTTACAGCCATTTTGTCTTAATGATAACGTTAGAAATAAGTCTCAGTTGTATTAGTGACATGCTCCATTTTTTTAGTTCAGGTAAAAATCCTTTAAGAAATGAAGTCTATAAAATGTTCAGTATATCTTATCTAGGAAAGCATTTTCCCTCCTTGTAATTCCTTAGTCTGCTGTTCCCTGATATGTGTTCTGCCTTTTTTTTTTTAATTTTCCCTACCCCCAAGCTATCAGATCTACTTCCCGGCACCTTTTTGATGCCTGGTTGGGGCAAAAGCCATATGCCCCATTTGTTCTCTAACTAAGGCAGGTGTCTGCCAGTTCCTTTCCCCAGCAGAGGTGAGAGTCTGGTGTCAGCAGGCTGTCATACCCATGAAAGTCTATTTCCACCCCACCTAACCCCAGCCTGCTGGTGTGTTGTGGAATCCACTAGTACTGCAAGGGGATCCTTAACAGCAAACCCTCACCCACTTCAGACTGTCCCTAGCATTACACCATTCAGGGCCGGTGCTAGCATTTTGGGGCCCCCCAGTAAATGTCAAGGTGGGAGCTCCCTGGACATTTCCAGTCTAAGTATCACCCTGTTACTACCACCCCTCATCCATCCTTTTAACTCTTGCTGCAAACTTTTAGGAGTAGTATACACAGGCAGATCTGTAGCTACAATGCCTATATACAGCGCTATATTGGCTCATCTCACAAAGTGACATTCACAGTTACTGGCATTTAGATGCAACAGTTGTATATTACAATGCTATGTGCTGGGCCAGACTTATGTGAAATGGGATCTTAGACACTGCCTACTGTTTCAGCCCCTCAAAAAACCACACACACATTCTGTATGCTCCCCTCTGTTTCTCCCTATCTTGGGTTTCCCACACCATGCAAGTTATATTTTTATTCTGTTTCTCACATTTTACCTTTCTATTCAGCTTTTTCAAGAAGCCATAACTTTATATATGCTCGGAGGTGCTTTTTAAGGGTTTTTTTCATTTTACTCAACTGTTTCCTCCAATAATGGCCTGAACAGAAATTATGATTAAAGAAAGAAATTAATTGGTGCGGTTCAGCTGTAGTTTTCCCTTGCATCCTTTCAACACACCTTTACTGACCAAGACAGCACATTAATAACCATTTAAGAAATAACTCAAGTTGGGAACCCGAGAAGCCATAAGGGTGATAGGTGCTCTAGAATGTATTTTAGAGCATTTTCGAACCTTTTAATCCAACAGTGGCCTAAATAAAAATTGTGCAAGAAAAATGATTTATTTTATTTTTTTCTTTCAATGAAGACATAAGCTATGCCCAAGGCTTAATATTCAAAGCTGACAAAATAGTAGCTCACAATAAACTAACAAGCCAGTTGTTATGAGGATATACAGATCCTATCTGGGAATATTGCCTGCCTCCTTAATCCCCCCTAAAAATAGTCACTGCCTGTGCATCTTTCTGGTATTAGATTGGAAAGAAAGCAGAGACTCAAATGGTCACAGTCTTGTATTTCAGGTGACTGCTCACATACACACACACACATATATATTAGATCACAGTCTTGTATTTCAGGTGACTGCTCACATACACACACACACACACACATATATATATATATATATATATATATATATATATATATAGCATGCCTCCTATGTCCTCACCCCAATGCCCAAAGGCAGCTACCTGTATACAAACCTGATGTCTGATTGTGAGAAAAGTGAAAAAAAAAAATAATGTTTGCAGTAATGTATTCTACTTTGTTGCTCCTAGACAGTACACTGCCCCAACAGGAGTTAAAGTAGCTTTCTTTGTACTTCTCTGAGTTCTGTGAGAAATGTAAAGGAAACAATGATCACACAATCCCCATCCCTCCACATAACCTACAGCAACTTTCTGTACACACACATCTGAGCAGGGATGGTTTTAGAATGGGTGCAGTTAACAGCAGTGACCATTATCAGTTTTATCATAACAGGGTCCTATCACAACTCTGTTCAGGTTAAAGGCATAATCAGAAAATTAAGGCATTTTTTTCTCCTCATTTTTCCCCAACCAGAAACAGCTTTTGTGGGGCCCCTGTGCAGTTAAGGATGAAGAAGGGAGCCCCTCTCTATCCATTTATACAGTCTGGGAAGTTGGGGTTACCAGATTCCTAGGAGGTCTAAGTGTCTGAATGTCTTGTGATATATGCTGTGCCTGACTTTTGAAATATAATTATTTGTAAGCTGCAGTTTTTAAAGATGTGTTTTACCCATGTGTATGTCCTGGCATTATTGGATGTGTGCACTGATAAAAATCAGTGATATTTTACACACACACACACACACACACACACACACACACACACACACACACACACACACACATGCATAAGTCACAGCAATACTAGATTTATACTTATTTCATCAAATAATGTATTGTGCAACACTGGTATTGCCATCCCAGATCAGTGACTGCTATTTAGCAGTTGTCAAACAGCAGAGGTAAGTCACTTTTATTTACCTCATTGAGGAGTAAATGAATACCTGTCACTGTCCCTGATTTCACAGATATTCCCTGATTTTGCCTTATAATTTTGCTCTGTCCTTCATAAAAATGTTTTATTTGCTGGTATGTAACTCATAGGTTCATAGGTTCATACTAGGCTATCTGCCCTGGGGCAATTACAAGCCTAGCCCAATTTTGTTTGGCTTACGCCACCCCTTGATTTGAGTATACTGTGCCTTTTTTAAGGTTTAGTTTACAGTGCCTCTGTCTAATAGTGACACAGAAGTAATCCCCAGGACAAACCTACGATCCCCCTTCCACTCATCAAGATTCTTCTTGAAGAGATTCAGTGAGGTGCTCTGCCTAACATGAATTGGAATTCTGTTCCAGAGCGAAGGGAGCCTCTGGGTTATGAATCTGTCCCTCCAGCAAGTTCTATTTATTTCTGTGCTGAGGTTCAAGTCCCTCGAGCGTGTGGCTCTAAGGCAGGCATGGGCAAATCCGGGCCGGGGGGCCATGCCCATATTATTTTTTGATTCGCCCGCCAAACTTGAAAAATTTAATAAATTAACCTTGTTGTTTTATTTCTTCCTTTTTTAATGTTGTTCACTAGACTAGATGGCACTCTGGATATGGCTTTGTTGAGGAAGCGAGGGTGAGGCCTATTACTAGCACTTGCCCTTACGTTTTTGCCGCACTATGCCTCTATGAAGATGAGACCCAAGAAAGGAAAGTGGACAGAGAATGTCGAGTGGAAAATATGAGTGGATAAAGTAACTTTTTTCATTTCACTGAACGATCTCTGCTGTGGTTGTTTGCCTGATAGAAACTATGGCGGTTTTAAAGAGTATAATATTAGTAGTCACTTACACAAAGCACTCTAATTATGCTTAGCAAGCTCTCAACAAAAAGAACGGAAGCTGCTGCTGAGAAGGTGGTGTGGCATTGAAGGAAGAAGAAAGTTTTTTTTTTTTTTAAACTGCCATTCAAGAGTCAAGTACCAAGGCCAGTTTTTTTATTTCATTCAAATAGCAAAGGCCAGCAAACCACTGTCTGTCTGAGAGTTTTTTTAAAAGAATGTATTTTTTGCCCAGAGACCAAAGACAAATTTGAGAAAATCAGTTTATCACGGCGGACAGTGACATGAAAAAGCGATGTCAAAGACACTGCTCAGCTCCTCATTTTATCCGAGGAATCAATAGGACTTGTTGGGGTGTCTGCTGGGTCTGAAAACATGAAGCTTCCTGAGTAAGCTTTGTGTTAACCACCACAGACATGGAGACAATTTAACGGAAAAAACGTTGGCCTGCTGAGGAGAATCCAGAATAAAGTGAAAATGAAAAACCCACCCAGATGTCATTTTTTCCACTGCATCATCCACCAGGGAATCTCTATGTAAATTGCAAACTGATCGATGGATCACCACCTGCTGTTTTAGCACTCCAGTGTCCACTGGTTGAGTTTGAAAGTTTTGCGTTTCAGTGTGTGTGCTCAAAGAGGAGGAGATATGTTTTTTTGGCGCAGGGGAAGACTGATAAATTAAAGCACGTTTTCTCCATATCCCAAGATAACTCAATGTGGCCCACGAATCAAAAAGTTTGCCCACCCCTGCTCTAAGGGATTTAGATTTACTGAGGTGGAGCATGTCCATTAATTCTGGATTGGACATAGCTTTATATGTCAGGCATAGATCGCCTCGAAGTAGGCAGTATGCAACTGAGTAGAGCTGGAGTTTTTTTAACCGAGCAGCATATGGCATCTGCTTGAGTCCCTTGATCCTCTTGGTGAGGTACTTTTGGGGTCTTTCTAATTGCTGCAGGTGTCAGGTAAGGTACATCCCAAAAGGGGCATTATATTCTATGATAGGCCTGATGAGGGATGAATAAAGGCACGATTACCTCTCTTGATCTAGATGTGAATCCTTTCATGATGAGGTGGGCTATGTAGAAGGTCTTTCTAACCACTTTGGCAATGTGGTTGTCAAAGGAGAGATTGCTATCAACTTGGGTCCCCAGATCCCTAATTACTTTCTCTGTACTTAATGGGTTACCGCCTATGTGGTAATTTGTGGGCACATTGTTTTTGCCAAAGGTTATGACTATACACTTTTTGGCATTTAGCTTTAGACCATGGCTCTGGCACCAGTTATCCGTCTCTCTGAGACCTTTTTGAAGGATATTTGTGTCAGCTGGAGAGTCGATTATGGTGCCCAGTTTGCAGTCATCTGCGAACTTGGTGAGCCATAGTCCTCCCACGTTGGCCTGTACCTCGGAAAAGTATATACCGAACAAGAGCGGTCCCAGGACAGAACCTTGTGGGATGACATTTGTGACTGGTTTCAAGTCTGACATGGCTCCAGCAACTCTGACTCTGTGGGTTCTGTCTTTGAGCCAGTTTGCGACCCATCATGCGACATAGGGGTTTATATTTAAGCTGGATAGCTTATCTATGATGCCCGAGTGGGGTATTGTGTCAAATGCCTTTGCTAGGTCCAGATAGGCTGTGTGGACTACCTTCCCTTCATCTGTGGCTTTGGTGACTGTTTCAAAGAAGTCGACCAGGTTCAAAAGGCAGGATCTGCCCTTGACGAAGCCGAATTGGGTAGGAACTAGTGTCTGTAGGTCCCCAATGTCTTTGTTTATGAGCTCCATGATGATCCTCTCCATAGCCTTGCAGACTAGGCTAGTCAGGCTTATGGGGAGATAGTTTCCAGGGTCCGTAGAGGCTCCACCTTTGTGGAATGGGACCACTGTTGCTGTACGCCATTCTGTGGGCACATATCCTGTAGTGAGGCTGAGATTGTACAGCTGTTTTATTTGAGGGGTTAGTTTTTCTTGGAGTTCATGAGGGACGCAACCCGGGATGCCATCTGGTCCCATGGAAGCAGTGTTTTTTGCTTTGGAGAGGGCAGCCTTCACCTGAGCATCAGAGATGTTTGGGAGGCAGCCCTCTGCCGGGATAGATACTTGCTCTTTTGGGGGGTGGGGGGGGGGGAGTTTGCACTGAACCTGTCTGCCAGGATATTGGCGATGTCTGTGGGTTCAGTGTATTTTTTGTCGTTTAGAATCAACTCAGAACAAGTATGGGAGTTGCATCCCAGGTTCCTAACATAACTGAAAAAAGCCTTATGATTGTCTTTAGTGTCATGTGCAATTTTTCTCTCAAAGCTGGCCTTGGAGGATTTTATGAGGGATCGTAATTTTTTGCTAGTACTGATCAGAGCTGCCTTCCCTATTAGGGATTTTGCTCTATCATGTAGTAGTTTCCTCCTCCTGTTGTACAGTTTATTTATGGCTGGGGTCCACCAGACTGGACGCCTGCCTTTGGATGATTGGGTCTTGGTTTTGTTTGGGATAGCATGATCCATGCATTCCTGGAGATGTCCGTAGAATGCGTTTATATAGGATTCTGCAGTTTGGGCCATAGTTTCCACTGGCCCTGGGGCCTTGAAGGATTCCACTTCGGTTTTGAGAAGTGAGAAGTTCACTTTTGAGAAGTTTTTCACTGTGGTTTTCTGGGTTGGGGTGGGGTCGGGATGTGGATATCCAGTGAAATTAATTTATGGTCTGATCTTACCAATGAGGGATATACTTCTGGTATGGAGCATAGAGTACCCATGTTGGTAATGATCAGGTCTAGTATGTTATCCCCTCTTGTGGGAGTGGTGACTAGTTGTTCCATAGCATTTGAGTTTATAATTTCCAGGAAACTTTGGGCTAAGGTGATGGGGCTTGAGTAGTGCTCCCAGTCTATGTTTGGGTAGTTGAAGTCACCCAATATAATGGTGTTCGGAGAGATCTTCATGTTCTCCAATGTTTTCAGGAAAGCCGAGTGGGATTCCTGACTTTGAGAGGGTGGTCTGTAGGATGCTATAAACTGAAAAGCAGTCTTGCCCACTGTTAGTTGCACATGGATGATCTCTGATACTTCGTGCAATGCCACTAACCTGGAGGTGTGGATATCTTTGATAAATATGGAAACTCCCCCTCCTTTTGTGGTTCGGTCTGGGTTTTAGGGCCGAAAAGCATGATATGAGGTATAACCTGGTAGTGCTGGGAGCCTTGAACCAGGTTTTTGTCACTGCACAGATATCAATGTTCTCCATACTGAGGATAGCTTCGAGTGCGTGCATCTTGAGGTTAAGACTTCTGGCATTTAGCAGCATTACCTTTAGTTTCTTGTTCCTTGTGCTGTCTATGGAGGTGGGTTTGACTTTTGAGCCTTGCCTAAAAAAGGCACTATGGGGGTGGCAAGAGCCTTTGCCAATATCCGAAAGCCCAGTGGTGACAGGTGCAAGCCGTCCCTAGCGAAGCAACGTGGCTTGTCGGGCATGTCATCCCAGGCTGACAGACCCTGGATCCCCTTTGAATGACACCAAAATTTTAGCCAATTGTTAAAATCGATCATTTTGTCTTTGTACTGTGGCATCATTCTAGGTGAGGGTAAGATGCTGCTCAAGGTCAGGGTCATACCGGCCTGGGCTACATGATCAGAGAGCTCCTCTATGTCTCTTTTCATGTAGTACAGGGAGGTACGTCTCAGGTCATTCACACCAGCATGTACGATGACTGAGTCATATTTGTATTTGCTTTGGAGTGACCTGAGTGCTTGCGTTATGTGGCGGATCCTAGCGTCCGACAGGCAGCTCACTGTGACCTTCTCTTTGTTCAGCCTGGTGAGCGGGACGTCAGTGTGTCTGACAATAGAGTCACCTATTACAAGAGTATCAGGTGTGTTATTCAGCCTTAAGGGCTGTGGCTGCTTGGCACACTGACTTTGTGGGCTATGTGTTGTGCGTGTTTTGTTTTGGGATAGTGTTTGCTTGGATGTCTGCTTTGGAGGTCTCTGTTGCTTAGGTAGATTTTTATTTAGAGCCTCTGAGTATGTTTTTGTGTATTTATGTGATTGGTTCGCTGATGTGGTGGGACTATGTGATACTGGAATTGTGTTGTGTGAGGTTACCTTCTTCTGACTGGTTTCACCAGTTTTGAGATGAGAGAGCTCAGCCTCCAGTTTGGCTATATGGTTGCATCTCTCACATATATTTGAACCTGTTTGGAGGAGGAGAGGGTTGTCCGTGTACATGAGACAGTTGTAACATTGCCTCAAAATTCCCAGATTCACCAGCTGGACTGGAGAGGAAACCATTGACTGACCTTTGGACATGCTAGAGTAATATAGGAAACTGAATTGAGACGGACCAATAGGGGTCAAGGTAATCATAGAGAGTATAAGAGTAAGTAGTGCTTATGATTTAATAGTGCTAACTTGTAAGATTACTTATTTGGACCAGTGAAGGGCCTTAGAATGAGAATATGGTGTTTAATTTGAGAGATAGAGCAGTTCTAAGGGAAAAAGTGAAGAGCAGACTTCGTGGAGCCAGGAATAGTTTAAACCCAATTAGGCGGCGCTGCCCGTTGTTGCGCTATGCACAAAAACGCGCAAAACCGCGTAAAAGAGGGTTTTAAGAGAGGGAGATCAAGGAGTTTGGAATTGACCCAAAATGGCCAATAAAACTACAGTTTCAAGGCAGTAACCACTCCCACAGGGGCAGGCAGGCTGCTCAATGTTTATCACTGCCACTGATGAACAGAGAGACTTCCCTTTAGCCCAAGCAAAAAACGGCCTCCAAGAAACTTACAAACAGTTCAGAACAGCAGGCAATGTTTGACTCATTCAAAATTACAGTCAATAAATCCAGACATCATAGCTGTATACTTGTTATTGTCCAAAAAATGTTTGCTGATGAAAAACGTGTTATTCTAGTAACTTTTTAAGTGAATTAGAGTGATGTTTAAAATGTGTTCCTCATTTTGTTATTTTGGCACTGAAAAGAATTCTTCAGCAAATATGTTGAGAGTTATAGTATCAGATGTTTTGCCAGTATTTATTAAACTCCCTGAAAGAGCAACCATCCCTGAAGATCAGAAGCATTAGCTCTTCTTTAAATCCATAGTGTGCCCTGAGATCAGTCACTCTGAGCTGCTGGTCTCTCTAGTGCTTACCTTGTTCATGTTCATTACCAGCTTTATCCTAAAAGCATCATATCACAATCCTGTTCAGGTAAAGAATGTAATCAAAAATACATTTTTCCCTCATTTTTCCACAGCCAACAGCAGCTTTTGTGGGGCCCCTACACAGTCAGGGATGATTAAGTGCTTCTGAAGCCACTGGTACTGCAGGTACCTAAAGCTGACTATGTTGTTAGTTTTAATGGAGAGGATGTCCACCAGCACGGTTTAACTAAACCAGGGGCATTATGTCAGTGGTAAAATATTTAATGGAATTGTGAAGCCTATCACTTGACAAACCACTGTTACTATAAATAAATATATTTGAATTTTGAAGGAGATATAAATAAGAGTTATTATTACCTTGTACTATGAACTGTCTGATAGTTTCTAATATTTTTCAGCCTTATTTCTATGTAAATACCACTGTCATATCTGCTTGTTGATGGATGTTTTACTGGTGCATTTCTTCCCGGGCCTCCGCTGAAAATGGATAGGTTGTCCAGTCGGACTTTCCCAGTCAACAAATATAAAATAAAATAAATTACCCACTTGGTTTATTAAGCATATAAGAGTGCTGCACTAGCTTTTGTTGGTTTAACAGACGTTACAAAATATCAAGATTAGATAACTTGCTGTGTTTGGGGGCCCCATATTTTCCATATGTCTGGACTATGGGGTAGGGTTGCAAGATTGGAAGCCTTTTCTTACACAGAAAAACATCCAGGCTTGGCTAAAATATGCAAAACAATACATCAAGTCTCCCAAAACCATGTGAGAAAATGTGTTATGGTCTGATGAGACCAAGGTTGAACTTTTTGGCTACAATTCCAAAAGGCACGTTTGGCACAAAAACACCACTTCGCATCACCAAAAAAACACCATCCCCACGGTGAAGCATTGTGGTAGTAGTATCATGCTTTGGAGTTGCTTTTCTTCAGCTTGAACTGGGGCTTTAGTCAAGGTGGAGGGAATTATGAACAGTTCCAAATATGTCACTTCTGGCCCAAAACCTTCAGGCATCTGAGGAATTTAACCTTTCAGCATGACAATGACCCCAAGCATACATTCAAATCAACAAAAGAATGGCTTTACCAAAAGAATATTAAAATTTTGGAATGGCCCAGCCAGAACCCAGACCTTAATCCAATAGAAAATATGTGGGGTGACCTGAAGAGGGCTGTACACAAGAGATGCTCTCGCAATCTGACAGATATGGAGTGCTTTTGCAAGGAAGAGTGGGCAAATATTGCCAAGTCAAGATGTGCCATGCTGATAGACTCCTACCCAAGAAGACTGAATGCTCTAATTAAATCAAAAGGTGCTTCAACAAAGTATTAGTTTAAGGGTGTGCACACTTATGCAACCAGCATATTGTATGTTTTTTATATTTCTCCTGTAACAGATTTGTTTTTCATTTGAACTGTACAGGTTATAAGTCACATTAAAAATGGGAAAAGTTTTGAAATGATTTATTGTGGTTTCATTTTTTATATCACAAAAACCTGGCATTTTAATGGGGGTGTGTATACTTTTTATATCCACTGTACCTTAGATGTTAATCTAAGGGGTAAATGTAAGGAAGGGCAGTAATCATAGACTGCTTCTCTCCATAACAGACATAGGTGTTAGAATTGAGGTGTAGTTCAAGTATCCCATCCAGTAATCCAGGTTTCATTTGAATAGGGTTAGGGATGTGCTCTGCTAAACATGGATGGAAAGTCTGTTCCAGAAAAGGGGAATTCTTTCACACCTTTCATAGGTAGGTACTAGGCTATCGGCCCAAGGGCTTACGTAAGTCTAGCCAGCAAGGTACCATAGCTTACGCCACCCAAGAAAGTTATTTTCCTGTGCCACTGGTCCAGCAGAGACACAGAAGTGATCCCCGGGGTGTATTTCCTATTTCCCATCCACTCATCAAGATTTTTCTTGAAGAGTGCTAATGAAGAACTTTGCTTGACATGGATGGGTAGCTTGTTCCAGAGTATAGGAAGTCTCTGGGACAGGAATCTATCCCTCCAGCGTGTCCTGTTTATTGTAGTGACAAGGTTTAGGTCCCTAGAGCGTGTAGCATGGAGGGATTGGGATTTCTTTAGGTGTAGCATGTCCAACAGCTCTGGGTTTGACATAGCTTTATATGTTAGGCAGAGATCACCTTGGAGTAGACGATATGCTACGGAATAAAGCTGGAGTTTTTTGAGGCGGTCAATGTAGGGCATTTGTTTGAGGCCAGTAATCCTCTTTGTGAGGTACTTCTGTGGCCTTTCAAGCTGCTGCAGATGTCTTGTGAGGTACATTCCAAAAGGGGCGTGGTACTCTATAATGGGTCTAATGAGTGACGAGTAGAGGGGAACAATGACCTCTTTTTTTCCTGGATGAGAACCCTTTTATGATGAGGTGTGCCACGTAGAAGGACTTCCTGACTACTGTGGCGATGTGACTATCAAAGTAGAGACTACTGTCCACCTGAGTCCGAAGGTCTCTTATCACGCATTCGGTGTTGAGTAGATTGCTGCCTATGTGGTAGTTCATGGGTACAGAGTTTTTACCAAATGGGATGAGACTGCACTTTTTGGCATTGTGCTTGAGGCCATGGCTCTGACACTAGGCAACTGTCTCAGTGAGGCCCTTCTGTAGGATGTCCACATCATTTGGGCACTTAACTATGGCTCCTAGTTTGCAGTCATCTGTGAACTTCGTCAGCCAGAGGCCTTCTGTGTTAGCCTGCACTTCAGAGAAGTAGATACCAAACAGGAGAGGTCCCAGGACGGATCCCTGTGGCACTCCACTTGTCACTGCCTTGAGGTCAGATTTGGAGTCTGCAACTTTTACAGTGTGGGTTCTGTCAGTGAGCCAGTTGGCAACCCATCTTGTGATGTAGGGATTTATACCTAGTTTAGTGAGATTAGCTATAATTCCAGTATGGGGGATGGTGTCGAAAGCCTTGGCAAGGTCAAGATAGACTGTGTGAACCACATTACTCTCATCCACAGCTTTGATGACTGCCTCAAAGAAGTCGATCAGGTTCAGGAGGCATGATCTGCCTTTCACAAACCCGAACTGGGTGGGATCCAGAGTTTGGAGGTTACCAATGTCTTTGTTTATGACTTCCATGATACGTTCCATGGCCTTGCAGACTAGGCTCGTCAGGCTGATAGGTCGATAGTTAGATAGGTAGATGGTTCTTGTTTGCATCATAAGCAAAGTTTAAATCCCTAGATTGAATAATTCTGATGTTCATTTTGTAGATATGCAAAAGGTCCATCAGAGTGGGATCCAAGGATAGTTTGTATGCAAGGCATAGATTGCCTTTCATAGTCTCTAGGAAACAGAGCATACAGATTGGACTTTGAGATGATCTACACAGGACATGCTGTTTATTTACTTTATTCTTTTTGTGAGGAACCTCTGTGGACATTCACGTTATTGCATGTGCCTGGTCAGGTACATAGTGAGTGGAGCATTGTACTCAATGATAGGTCTGATGAGGGCCAAATAGAGTTGAACAGTGTCTTTCTTGGACCTAGATGCCATGCACTTGCTTAAAAGTTGAGCAACACAGTATGATTTCCTTACCACTTTAAACACATGTTGGTCAAAAGCCAGGTTACTGTCTATATACTTACCCAAATCCCTGACTAGTGGTTCTACTCTTACGGGGTGCAATATCTATGAGGTAATTTTCTAGGATGGTGGATTTCCCAAAGGATACTATTATGCATTTATTGGCACTGAGTTTAGCTGTGGGTTTGGCACCAGTCATTGGTTTGTGTTACTATTTCCTGTATGATCTTAGTGTCTTGGGGGAGATTCTGTGATTTCTACTAGCATATATTCATCTGCAGACTTGGTCAGCCAGAGGCCCATGATATTGGCCTTGACTTCTGAGAAGTAGATGCTAAAATGGAGTGGACCTAGCACAGAGCCTTGAGTGAATCTGCTAGTGACCAGCCTCTTTGTGGAGGTGGTCTTCCCACTCCTAACTTCCTGGCTCCTATCTGAGAGCCAGCTGGCTATATAGCACATAATAAAAGGGTTTATGCCTATATTTGTGTGTTTGTTTACAATGCCTGAGTTGGGTATTGCAGCAAATGCCTTAGTCAGGTTAAGGTAGACAGTATGCACCATATTGCCTTCATTTATTGCCTTGGTAACCTACTCAAAGGAGTCTACTTGCATGAGTAGGTATGGTCTTCCCTTAACGTAACTAAACTGGGTTGGATCCAGTGTTTTAAGGTTTTCTATGACCTTATCAATAATTTCTATGATAATTATTTCCATGATTTAAAATGTGAGACTAGTCAGACTTATGGGTCTGTAGTTCCAGGGGTTTATCGATGTCCGGCCTTTGTGTAGAAGGATGACTGTTGCAGTTCTTCATTTGCATGGAATAAAGTCTAATGATCACTGCTCTTTAATTTCAGATGTATTTGTGATTATATATGTATTTATGAGATGTTATAAAATATTCTGAATACTGGTATGGACAAGAAGACTTGGAATAGGAAGGGTATGACTAACTGTAATTATTTTTGAGATTTGGTTTGGTCAGCTATAATTTTCCAGTGTTGGATGTATTGCAAAAGGCATCAGGTTTCTTTTCTTATCACACCTCTGTCTATTTGTTACAAAACATTGATACTTGTTTCTGATGTACTTCCTTTATTTTTCATTTTTTTTTCTGCTGAAGCATGCATTTTAATGTATATATTACAAAATGATGTGTCCTTTTGGTGCACTTTATTTTAATGACTTTTTCTTTACTGCTAAAGCATGCTACGTGCAACAAAAAATTTACAGATCCATACTGGAAAATTATATAAGAGAAAACAACACAAGACAAATGGTTACAGTCTTGTAGCATGCTAGGAATACCATATTATAATCCAAAACACACAATAGTTCAGTAACAGTTCATGCATACCATGCTAGGAAATAGTATTTTCAACTTGTGCTTTCTCTTGTGCCTTAGTAACATTGTAATAAACATATTTTTTTTACCCTATAGACAACCTCTTCCTAGTTTAGAAAGAAGACGAAATGTTACTGCCTTGGACCATCACATCCAAAATTTGCGTACCCTTCTTCTACATCAGATAGGCAGTTCAGCACAGAAGATGAAGGAACAGAGACCAGACAGCTTGTCAACAACAATCCCAGAGATTGAAGATTGGGTGGAGAAGATTGCTGCATTAACAGTTGAGGTGTGTACTCCCACTTGACAGAACAAGAAGCAAACCACGTTTGTCCAATTTATAATTTAAGTTACAAATTTTGTACTTTAAACTTGCCTCTCTGTTTGCATAATTAAGGCAAGCTGGGGCATCTTCATTTCCACTGAAAAATATCATACACATATTAAGGACAGAGTTTACTTTGCATGTTTACAGAAAATTCCAAGCTACCGTCAGCATGTTCCAAATAACAGCATCATGCCAAACTTTTGCAATATCCTTACACTTTAAATTAATATTTTCTGTAGGTCAGTCATTGTTCAAGAAGGTTGTGAGATCACAGAACAGTGTTTTACAATTATTTCATTATATTATCGTTTGAAAATATGTGGTATTGATAGAAATGTGAAAGGAAGAAGTTTTGTGCTCACATTTATGAGCTGTGTATTTGCTTTTGGTTCTGACATTGCAAGACTCGGTGAGTAAATTATGTGCAAAGTAATGAAGTTCCTTTCTCACAAAGTCTGATATTTCCTTGATTGTCTGCCTAGCATGAAAGAAACTTGCCTGCATCAAAATTTAAACTTCAGTGAGGTAATCCACTCCAGTATGCCTTTGCTTTTATAAATTACTCACAGTTGTGTTTAAGGCCATCTCCTGGTTTGGAATCATGTAACTAATGCACAGACAAACAAGCAAACAAATAAAATATGAGAAGCAAATTTGACTTAAGAAATTAAGTTTTGGATAAAGCATATGTGAGATGATGGTGAAAAACAAACAGTATATTAGTTATAGGCAAAATATGGTGAGTGCTTTTACCCCATCTATTAGACACCTTCAGACCATATTAAAAGACAAAGAAACACAGCTTAATGTTATATTCTTAAGAAAGTTAACATAATGAAACATACTCATAATTACCCAAAACTTGAGACCAGGAGGCATCTACTCATTCACTGGGCAAACTATTGGTAGATGCAGGTTACCAGCTAATGAAAAATAATCACGTGTAAAAACATTAGTAGGCCCTAGTGAATACAGACGGTTACTAACCGAGAACCTGGAATATTAGTCATTTAGGGAGTAACCAATGGGAGAGCAGCAGATAATGTCAACAAATGGTGAAAGAACAGAATCCTACTGTACAGTAGAAAAACAACTGAAGTAGCCAGTTTGACCATAGCAAGGAAACATGGCTTGCTGTAGTATGGGAGAATGCAGGTGCAATGCTTGCCACTGCTGCCTGGGGAATGGCAATACCTGTGATAGTATACTTGATGTGCCAGTCCTAAATACACCATAGGAGCTAGAGCTAGTGTGTAGCAACAAAGAAAAAGCAAAAGACTATGATTTTATAACTCCCCTGGGAAAAGGAAGAGGATGGTGTGTGAGGGTTTCAGAAGTGATGAGAAAAATGGGGGCAGAGCTTAAAAGAGTACAGTAAACATAATTTACCTACTTAAAATTGTCAAAGGAAATCAGTTAATGAAGAGTGCAAAGGCACATAGAGAGGTCAGCCAGAAAAACAAAGAAATAAAGAATTAAACTCAGGGGAGACAACCTAGTCATCAAAATTAACAGTCAAATAAGAAATTATGAACTAAGAGCATCAAGCTTCTGTTCTTATTTCCCTTTCCTAATACCAGAGAAATTGCCCTTCTAGTCCAGGACCATCTTTTGCAAACCCTACAAGTCAGGCCAGCAAAATGTTAGCAAACAGTTTAAAAATCAGTGGTAAGTTGGTGTCAAAAATAAAAAAGATGGGTCTTATTGATCCATTTCACAAAAGAAAAAATATGACTATCCGTGCTTCTTATCCCCCCCACCCCCTCCCCGCCCTAGTGTTTTCTTTAAAATTATAGTGGCAAGCACTGCATTTGCATGCTCCCATAATATAGCAGGCTATGCCTTCTTGCATGACAATCAGTAGTCACAGAGTCTTGGGTGCTAAACATTATAGAGTACAGATGAAGACTTCAGTGGACATCGCTTCCTATCATAATAGCGTTTCCTCAGCCTCCAAAACACCATCTTAGTCTAATGCCTGAAATCACTGCAAAATTATTGTCACCAAGGGTGGTAGAATGATTACTATACTGGAGACAGTATTCAGTACTTTTTCTAGTCCCCAGAAAAGAAGAAATGTGAAAGCCCACTTTAGACTTGTCCAACTTACAACGCCTTCTATCTCATGCCAGAATTCAGAATGGCTAACTCCTAAAACTATTTTTTTTTCTTTCCCATCATGACTTTTTGGTCACTTTAAATGTAAAGGATTATTATTGACACATCTCCTTTCACAAAGAAGCATAGATTTTTTTTTACAGTTCTGTGTCTTGGGATTACGTTGTCGATTTACCTATTTACCTTTTGGTCTTTCTACTGCCCCAGGAGTCTTAACCAAATATCTTGATCCAGTGATAGCTCATTGCAGTCTTTTAAGGCATACCAATTTTCCCTTATCTAGATAATTGGCTGATCACAGCATCTACTTCTCAGGACACCGTAACAGCATTACTGTATACCATGAATCTTCTCCTCAGTCTAGGATTCACTGTAAATCTAAACAACTCATCCCTTGTTCTGACCCATGGATTAATATTCTTGGGACTCATTTTGACAGCTTTCCTTCTTCCAGAAAACAAAATGCAAATATATCATCGGCACTTCATCAGCCTAGGCTATATGGGTTATATCCTGCTAAGAATGCAACAGCCAGATAGCTTCCAAAGCTTCATGGCACATTCTACATGTCCAAACTGTTAATCAGCTCAAACTTAGCTGACTAAAAGTCAAGTTTGGACACCAAGCCCTTAAGAGCTTTCCTACCACTGAAGAGAGTACTTCTTTTGGGCTTTTGAGGACTAATGATCAGCTAATGTTGTTAGATTTTGGGCAAATAAATTCATTTTCGGGAAAAAATCACATGTTTTATTCAATTTTAAAAGGGATTGTTACTTTACTTTTGTGGTAAAAAGTTGTTAAAAGTAACCATAAGCTATTTTTTCTGTGGTAAAAGTTGTGCTATTTTACTTGGGCTGGGGTATAATTTAAAATGCTTTTAAGTGTATTTTAATGGGCGAAAAGTTTGTTTTCTAAAACTTACCTGTTTTACTGACTATTGGTGCCAGGCTTCCCCAGAAATCAGTCACCTTTTTCCGATTAACCATGGAGCAACCTACCTGTTCTGTGGTTCTTCCTCCTTCTAGCTACAAAAAGAAAAAAAATTGTCAAATAGCCTTTGCCAACACAGCGGGCTGCTAAAGGCATCAGCCTTAGGTGGATAAGTCTGCTGTGGCCAAATCTGCTTCCATGGACCACTTACCTTTTTCCTTTGGTCCTGATGAAGTAGTCTCTATGGCCACAGTGGACCCAGGATTTAAACATGTACTCTGTGGCTGTTGGAGTGCTGTTAGTGGTCAAAGGAAAGCCACTCTTGTCGCACATGGGAGAAGGGCCAGAGAATATCACTCCATCTAGCGGAAAGTTGTGCCCATCTCTAGGGAGATTACTACTGGTAAATTTTGGTCGGTTTCTTCAGACATTCCTGTCAGAAACAAAGAAATACTAAAACTTATGTCATCTTCTGTCTCAGTAATCCTGGACAAGAGTAACTTATCGGGCTTAGCTCAGAGTTTAGTCCAGGCTCTTGACCCTTCTTGTATGGCTTTTTTTAGTAAAAGAAAAGGAAGTTCTTCATTTTTTTAAGATATTCAAGTCCTTGAACCGCTAAATAGTTCTGAAGGGACAGATTAGGTGTTGCCTCCAATAATGTCTGATTCAGATTCTTAGAAGACTGTGGTTTCAAACAGTCCCCTTAAAAGAAACTTATGATTTGTTACACCTGGAATTTCCAGAACCAATTCCTTTTCCTCCTGTTCTTTCTGCTTTGGAGGATATTTTTGTAGCAGTCTGTAATTTTCCTAACATTCAGCCTACTGCCCCTAAAAAAGCAAATAAACTATACAGAGCGTCACAGCCTTTTAAGATGTTCATCATATTGATCACTGCTGCAGTAGCCTTGTGTATAGGTTGTATCCTGTCAAGGATATAACAGCCAGATGTAATGGGATCCTATCTCGCCTACATTCATGACAGATGGGTTCGGAGCCGATCCATCGGCTCCGACTCGGCAACTTATACACTAGCACAAAGTCTCTCATTGGCTGGGCTACACCCTATCCCAGGATGCACTACACCTGCTTCCCCAGATCTCGTTTGCCGCTTTACAAGCTGGACGTGGCCTCGACTTGGCTGGAGCTAGGTGTTTTATCTTTACCTTTATTGGTCTTTGACCTTGGGGTTTTTTGTCAGATATTAACCAAACAGCTGTTTTAACAGCTTCTTTATTCTATTTGTGAGAGTTTGAGTGCTGAGTGTCGTCTAGTACTTGTTCTTTTTTTTTGTCGGGCAAGGCCCGTTTTAGTTAGAGGGCCCTTGCCCTATCCTTGTGTATTTTTAGTTAAAGGCTTATTTTTCTATTAATTTAATTCCCTTGTGGTTCTTTGTGCTTTCGGGCCAAGCCCGTTTAAATTAGAGGGCTTTGGCCTTGGTATTTTTTGTCAGTGTTTGTGAGGTAAATTTCTCCTAAGTGCTTGCGCCAGTGAGTCTCGCGCTTTTCAGTTGGCGCTATTTGTCTTTACAGTGCTTAATTTTTGTGGTGAATTCTATTTCTTAGTACCTGTAATATGTCCAAAGAACAGAAGTCAGGGTTTAAAAAATGCACTCGGTGCAGTTATAAAATGTCCATAACAGACAGCCATTCAATTTGTGTTTATTGTTTGGGGCCGAAACATTTACAAGAGACTTGCAGCGTATGTCATGCCTTTTCTGCTAGAGTTCTTCAAGAACGTAAGAACAAGCTTATTTTAAAAGGGCTTATTAAACCCTCCTTTGAGGAAGCTTTGAATCCTCCTGTTGCTTCCAAAAAGAAAAGATCGTCGGCTCCGACAAGTCCGTCGGAGCCGACTTCTAAAAAGAAAAAGTTGACCTCTTCTTCCTCGGCTCCACTGACTTCGGGGCCGAGTGTCGAAGAGTCTGCCTCGATACCTCCTACTTCGGCTCCATTGTCTTCGGAGCCGCAAGTGGGAGTATCGAGAGGTGAATCACCTCCACCGGCTCCAATGGCTTCGGAGCCGGTGGAAGTGTGCAGCTCAGACTCTTCCCCCTCGGCTCAAGAAGGCTTCTTCGGCCGATAGTGATCCATGAGTTGGTGGAGTCGGCGCCGACAGTATTGGAGCCGTTTGAGCCGGTCCCCTTCTCCTCGGAGCCGAGAGGAAAGTCTTCTCAGTGTCTACCTCCTCTAAATCCTCGAGACTATCGGATTCGGACCTGGATAGGGTTTTACAGAGGCTCTTCCAATCTCCAGTATTTGCTAAAATGGTCTCGGCTCCAGCACAGTTTGCTTCGGAGCCGCTCCCCACACTTTTGATTCCTCCTCCAACCTCTTCTGAGTTGTTGGAGCCGGTGGTGGTGGAGCAATGTGGAGCCATACGGTCGGAGCAGAGACCCCTATCAGGCCTTCGGCGCCGACCATGCTTCCTACCCTGTCCTCCGGTTCAGGGTTTGGTACTGCGACCTCTACAGCCGGGCCCGAGGGGAATACCTTGGGATTAGGTGCCTCGGTACCTAGTCTTCCTCTCGGAGCATCGGCTGCTGGAATTCCCAGTGCCATCGTGGCCTCTAGACCAGTGACTTCCTGGATTCTGGAGGTCCGCCTTTGAGGCCATGAGGAGCGCTGGCCATGCCCTTGCCGGTTCAACTAGACTCTACCTCACCGTCCCTAGATTTGGAGACTGGTGCCTCTGTTGCGTTGCAGCCCCCGGCAGCGGGGCCCCAGGGCCTGAGGATACCCCAATCGGGGGTTCCTTCTTCCGGGTGGTCCGTCCGAAACTGCTTCGGACGAACCCCCACGGAAGAAATTGTGTAAGAGGAAGCACGTAGACTCCCAAGATGAGTCTATTACATCAGATACTGACCTCGATGACGCTGAGGGGTCCCCCAAATCATCTTCGGATGATATCTCCTTCTCAGATATCTTGGAGATTCTGAGACAGAGAGGTGACTGGCAAGCCAAAACCCCTTCAACTGAGGAGTCAGTCTTCCTCAAGGCCTTTGGGGCCCAGCCCTCCGCCTCCTGGGTGTCTCCGCCCTTCGATGAACTCCTTGATTTGATTTCTCGAAGGGTGTGGGAACACCCTGATTCTGTGGAACCGGTGCCTGCGAGGCCCAATAAATTCTTGTCAGCTCCCCCACAAAAAGAATTTCTCACAAAGGGTGTACCGGTAGATGCTTTGGTGGTGGCTTCTGCCACACAGCAGGACGTGGCAGAGGCTTCAACGTCTATTCATCCTCCTAATAAGGATTCTAGGAGTATGGATAGGTACGGAAAGCGTACCCTGTCCTCAGCGGCTTTTTCCTTACGGTCGCTGAATTATTTATGTCATTTTACAAGGCTCCAAAGGGATCTTCTCAAAGAGCTAAATGACTCCCTTGTTGGTAATCTACCTGAGCGCTGGCCTCGACTGTTGGCACAGATGACTACTCTTTGTTCTATTGTTAACTCGTCCATGAGGCTCATCTCGTATGCGGCCGAGGGGCTAGTAGAGCTGGGAACAGGCGTTGCTCTTAGGAGACAAGCCTGGTTACGCTTGTGTTCGTTTACGGAGGCCTTCAAGTCTTCCTTCGCCGACGCCCCCTTTGATGGGTCATCTTTGTTTGGACCCAAGGTGAAGGACACACTAACTCGGTGCGAGCAGGAGGGCAAGACTTTGACTGCCGTTGGGGCCCGTTATTCCGCTCCTTCCAGGCCTTATCCCAAGGCTGGGAGAGGAGGGAAAATGTGGTTTAAAAAATCCCAAAAGTCTTTCTCTACTCCACCCAGTGATTCCCCCTCCAGAGGCGGGGGAATTTTGGAAGACGCCGCCCCAGAGGTGGCAGAGGCCCCCGTAACTCTGGAGACCGCGATTCCTTTCGTGGTTCTTCATACAACCAGCGTTCCTGAGTGGTTGCCCGACTGTGCAGCTCCGGAGCCAGCACAAGCTTGGGAATCCATAACAAGCGATCAGTGGGTGCTTCGCATTATCACCGGAGGATATATCATCCCTTTCATCAAACCCCCCCTTTCTTTAAGGGAAATCCCGGACGTGCCACCCAGTCAGCGGGATCAGGCAGCATTAGAAATTTCAAAGCTGCTAGAAAAAAGAGCCATCCAGCCTGTCCCCACCGACCAGATCGGATCAGGAACTTACTCAAAATTATTTTTGGTACCAAAAAAGACAGGGGACTTCAGGCCCATTTTGGACCTCAGTTCATTGAATCGTTTCGTAAAGAAGTCCAAATTCCGAATGGTCACTCTTCAATCTATTCTTCCTTTGCTGGAAAAAAATGCATGGATGTGCTCCATAGATCTCCAGGACGCTTACTATCACATTCCCATAGCTCAAGAGTCCAGGAGACATTTACGCTCCGCCTCGGAGCCAGTCATTTTCAATTCCGAGCACTGCTCTTTGGTCTCACCACAGCCCCAGGGTGTTCACCAAATGTCTGGCAGTGGTAACTGCTCACCTGAGAAGTCTGGGATTCCAGGTGTTTCCTTATCTAGACGACTGGCTCCTTACAGCCACCTCCGAGCATCTACTTCTCCAAGCGCCAGAGCTACGCTCAACTTGGGCCGTTTCTTGGGGATCACATTCAATTTGCAAAAATCTGTACTACAGCCTTCTCAGCGTATTACTTTCATAGGCGCAGACTTAGACACAAAAAGAATGCGCGCCTTCTTACCGGCAGCAAGAATTCAGATCTTACAAGATCAGGTCAAATCCTGCCTTCACTTACAAAGAGCCCCGGCCCATCGGATCCTACAACTGTTGGGCTCGATGGCGTCGACTATACTCCTAGTTCCCTTGGCCAGACTTCACATGCGAATTCTACAATGGCTACTGTCGGTTCAATGGTCTTATCAGGAACTGCCCCTGAACCACTTAATCATAATCACGGAGAGTTGCCGTCGAGATCTGCGTTGGTGGCTTCTACAGTCAAATCTCGACCAAGGGCGATCCTTTATTCCTCAGCGTCCCGTTGCCACTGTGACCACGGACGCCTCCCAGGTAGGGTGGGGGGGTCATTACCTGGACAGGTCGGTCCAAGGCACATGGCAGATCCAGGAAACACATTTGCATATCAATGCCCTGGAGATGAGAGCGGTACTATTGGTACTCCAAGCTCTCCATCACGCTCTCCCACAGGGCCCAATTATCCTATCCGACAACATGTCGGTAGTATGGTACATAAACAAGCAAGGGGGTACCAGGTCTTACCCACTATGCAGAGAAGCCATGAGACTTTGGCACTGGGCGGTAGCTACCAACCGCTTTCTAATGGCAAAGCACATACCGGGGAAGTCCAATGTGATTGCGGACAGATTAAGCAGGACCATTCTCTTGCCCCACGAGTGGTCCCTCAATCAGAGTATAGCTGCGAAAATCTTCGACAGATGGGGTCTTCCTTGCTGCGACCTGTTTGCCAGCCCCCACAATGCGAAATGCAGAGAGTTCTTCACACTGTTCCCACCCAAGGGACAGATTCCCAAGGACGCTCTGACTCACGTTTGGCCCCCCGGTCTTCTACGCCTTCCCTCCGTTCCCCCTCCTACCGAGGGTGATACAGAAGGCCATTTACCTGGAGAGCGAGATGATTCTGATTGCCCCGCACTGGCCTCGTCAAGTTTGGTTCCCTTTCCGACAGAGGCATGCGATAGAAGGTCCATGGTTTCTGGATCCGGTGCCAGACCTGTTGACTCATCAGTCAGGACGGCTTCATCCGTCTCTCAGGTCCCTGAAGTTGGCAGCATGGTTACTCCACTTCCATCCTTAGTCCGAGATAATGCTCTCTCGCCGGATGTGGTCCACATTCTGTCTTCTTCCCATAAACCTTCCACCATCAAACTTTATTCCAGTAAATGGAAAAGGTTTGCCTTCTGGGCTCAAGAACGAGGTATAGATCCTCTCACTGCTCCAGTATCGGAGGTTCTGAATTTTCTGGCCTCCCTTTTTCAGTCGGGCTCTTCAGTTTCTACCATTAAGGTTCAATTAGCAGCGATCTCTAATTTTCATGTTTCTTTTGAACCTTCATTGATGTCTCACAAACTTTGTAAGGCTTTCCTTAAAGGGGCTTGGCTCCTTAGGCCTCCTTTATCTCAGTCTGTTCCCCCTTGGGATTTGAATATGGTTCTTGCTGCCCTAACTGCCCGTCCTTTTGAACCAGCTGCTACTTGTGATTTAAAATTTCTGTCTTGGAAAACGGCCTTTTTAGTAGCCATAACATCTGCTAGGCGAGTTTCAGAACTTCAAGCTCTTTGTTCTGATCCTCCCTATTTGATTTTTCACAAGCATAGAGTTTCATTGAAATTAAACCCCGCATTTATACCAAAGGTGGCCTCTTCTTTCTGTATGCAACAAACTATAGAACTCCCTGTCTTTTTCCCAGAATTCTCCAATAACGCAGAGTATACTTTGCATCAATTGGACGTACATAGACAACTACGTTTTATTTGAATAGAACCGCCAAACGCGGAAATCAAATCAGTTGTTTGTTTCTTTGCAGCGAACAAATTGGGTCAACTGCAACAAAAGCCTCCATATCTAAATGGATTAAAGATTGTATCATTTTTATTTATTCACAGGCTCATAAAGACCTTCCCTTTCCAGTCAAGGCTCATTCTACCATGGCAATGGCTACTTCCGTAGCTTTTCACTCCAAATTATCAATAGATGATATCTGTGCTGCGGCAACCTGGACTTCTCCGCACACTTTTATTTCTCATTACAAATTGGATGTGGTTTCTCGAGGCAGAGCTTCCTTTGGTTCCACAGTTCTCAGGAGTGTGTTCCAATGAGCCACCCGGGATGTAGGTGCTAGGGACGCTGTCCCATCTGTCATGAATGTAGGCGAGATAGGATCCCATTACATCTTTTAGTTATGTACTTACCATAACTTCGGATGTATGGGATCCATCTCGCCTACATTCATAAGTACCCACCCTCCTTCCCCCTTCCATTTGGATTTAGAGGAGCTGTAGTCACTTTTTTCTTGGTGTTCTTCTTGAAGAACTTTAGTTGGTTATAGTGACTAATAGTGTTTGCTGTGTTTACATGGGTGTATGAAAGCGAACAAACAAGATCTGGGGAAGCAGGTGTAGTGCATCCTGGGATAGGGTGTAGCCCAGCCAATGAGAGACTTTGTGCTAGTGTATAAGTTGCCGAGTCGGAGCCGATGGATCGGCTCCGAACCCATCTGTCATGAATGTAGGCGAGATGGATCCCATACATCCGAAGTTATGGTAAGTACATAACTAAAAGTTAGCTGCCAAAGTTCAGGGCACCTTTAATGTGCCCAGACCATCAGTCAGCTTAAGCCGAGCTGACTGAAAAGACAGGTTTGAGTGCTAAGCCTTTCAGAGCTTTCCTGCCGCTTAAGATGTTCATCATATTGATCACTGCTGCAGTAGCCTTATGTATAGATTCTTAGAAGATTGTGCTTTCAAACAGTCCCTTTAAAAGAATCTTTTATGATTTGTTACATCTGAGACGTTCGAGGACCAACATTTGGTTTGCGCTGTTAGTTTTCTAGGCAGATAAGTTCCCTTTTGGTGAAAAACCTCCCATTAAAAACATGTTCATTTAATAATACTTTCTTGTTCAGGAAGTTTTATAGCTAGAAATTTGATTTTTAATGGACTGTCACAAGACTGTATTGTACTTTTAAACCACAGTGCCCTTTTTTCCTGTCAGTTTAAAAGTTGTTCAAAGTAATTGAAAACTATTTTTCTGTGGAGAAAATCATATTTATTTTACATTTTGTGGTTGGCAAAGTGTTTTAAGGTGCCTTTTATTGTGTTTTTCTGTGAAACAGTGACTTTTAAAGACTTAATTTTTACTGGCTTTTGCTACTTGTTTTCCCCTGGGAAACCGGCACAAATGACCATGGAAGAAACCACTGGTTCCATGGTCAGTCCTTCTTCCAGCCACAAAAAGAAAATAGTTAAGTAAGCAGCCTTTGAGTGACTCTGCTGTGGCCATTAGTTGTTCCTCAAACCATTCATTTTTTTTTACCCTGGATCCTCTGGTGTAGCATCTACAGCCACTATGTACCAGGAGTTAGCCACATCCTCTATGGCTGTTGGAGTCCCCTTAATTGGCAAGCAGAGCCACTCTTGTCATTCGAGCTGGGAGAGGGAACAAGGAAGACTTCCCTGCTTTGTCAGAATGATGTGCCTATCCTTGGAGAAGCTGTTGTTGCCATGAATAACACTTTTGGCCGCATTTTTCCATCAAAATCAAACCGAAAACTAAACATGTATTTCCTCCTCCTCAAACCTCTTTACACAGGATTAGTTTACTGGGTCTGGTTCATGGTTTAGTTCAGGCTATTTTTTTTTTGTAACAAGAAACATCTTCATTGAATTATTACTTATAATATAGAAAATCATACATTTATATAAATGAAAACAAACTATAATGGCATATGTTCAGTTGTGAACATTATACATCACTTTTATATATACAGTAATTGTCAGTTAAACATTACATAGCTCATGTAATTCCTGCCTTCACTTAAAAATCATTTCTTCACCAAAATCTTATTCTGCATGTATTGTTGCCACAATTCCACTGTTTTCTATGGAATTTGCGCCTACCCTTTTCTAAAGATCCCACTTCCAGTTCTTTTATATCTGTTACTGTATTCACTACTTCTAGTACACTTAGTTTAGACTTTGAGTTCCATTTTCCAGTAATTGCTTTTTTGGCAACGACTCAGCAATGTTTTACTATGAGAAGACAATTCTGATTCTGTACCACAGATCAAAAAATAATTTCCTTAGTTATATCAATTTTCTCACCCAGTATTTCTAACAGAGTAGCCTGCAGGGAATTTTAAAGTCTGCCAACTCATTACACTCCCCAAAAATATGTTCCCAGTTACCTCTTTCTTCCCCATTGCACCTCTAACATTTTCAATCTACCCATGGAAAATTTCTTTGAAGTCTGCTTGGGGTATAAAAATACCTATGCAAGCATTTCAGACAACAATCCAAAATCTTCGAGACTTTGTTGCATATTTGGGTGTCGTACGTATATCCAACCATTTTTTTTTTCTTTGTGAATTGCTTATCCAGTATCTCTTTCCAATCCTTTCTAAATTCCTCTGATTGATTCCTATAGTTATCATGAAATATTTTAATTACTCTACTAAGTATCCCCTTTTTATCAGCAGCTTCTGTTCTAGATTCTACTAAAAGTCTTCCAGTGCTGTTCTTTCACTCATGATCCCGCTGTTCGTTTCTCTTTGCTTGTACTCTGATATCAATCCTTGATAGGGAAGGCAGTCTCTAGCCTGCAGTTCAAATTAATTTTTGGCCTCTTTCTATTCTGTTACCTTTCCCTCTTTAATAATTTGCCCCCAGTACCTTGGTTCCTTTGCCAGTTTTCTCCAGTAAATTCCTTCCCCCTCTTGCCTGTTCTCTGTACCCCTAATTACAGTCATCCTTATCGGCAGAATCTCCTTTCTCAACTCCTATATTGGCTTAGTTTTTAGAATACATTCTGCTACTTTACAAATATAATACCATCTATAGTTACTGTTATTTTGTAGTATTTGCATTAAAAATCACAGTCTCTAATTGTTTATTGAGCTTCTCCCTATATCCCTTTCCACTTTGACTTATAGCTTTCTGCTTGTGCTGGGTATATGAGCCTTAACTGTGTAGCTCTGAAATACCCCTTCAAATCATGTAATCACAAACCACCTTGTTCTATTGAAAGGATCAACTTATCCACTTGACTCTTGCCCTCTTCCCTCCCAGATAAAATCCTTCATCTCTATTAATTTTTATCCATAACTTTTCCTCTGGTTGATAAAAATATGCCTGACCTGTGTATAAAACTAGAGAGACTAAAAACATTTTCACTGCAGGTGTCTTGCAATCCATGTCCATAAAACAGTTTCCAATTTCTCAGGTTTTCTATTATCTTTTATCTAGCCTCCTCCATATATCCTTAGTTGCCGTAACAGAATCCTTTTTAACCCATACTCACAAGTACTTTATTTCATTATGTCCCCATACATATGGATATTTCTAAACCAATTCACATGTAGGTATTTGCCTTTGTTTTGTCTTCATTAATTTTGTATCCCAAAAGACTGGAAACTGTCTCAGAATGTTCAACAAAACTGAAATGTCCTTTTCTGGTTTTATCAGGTACAAAATATCATCTGCAAATAAAGCCAACTTTTCTTGGTTACCATATCAGTTATATCCTTGAATTTGTGAGTCCCTTATTTTCTTTGCCAGTGGTTCTAAATGCAACAAATAAAGAGGAAAGAGGAAACCCCTGCCTTGTTTCTGTGCTCAAACACAACTTAGAGAGACCTCCCCCACTTTAATTTTCACCTCCGGTCCATCACATATCCTCCTAATTAACCTTATAATTTTATCAGGAAGGGAAAATGCTTCCATTGCCCTGCTCATAAAGTCCCAGCTTACAATGTTAAATGCTTTCTCTGCATCAAGGCCCAACAACCGCAGTAGTATTTCTTACCGCCTGTTTCCCTCTGGATCATTGTTTATTAATATTATCAAATGTTTGCCTCCCCTCCACAAAACCACATTCATTCATATCTGTCAGTGTTGGCCTCAGCTTTGACATTCTTTTAGACATAATCATGGTTTAGAATCAGTGGTCCTGTGTGAAACTGGATCCAATCAGTCTTTACCATCCTTTGGTATTACAGCCACCACAGCTTTCTTCCAGGATGTTGGTTCTTCTCCTCCTTTTAAAATAGTGTTCATAAAGAAAGATTTTTGGGAATAGAGAATTATATCCTGAGGTTATATCATGCCATTTTCCCAAATTCCCCCTACAAGAATGAAAAGAATTCCCGCTGTTCCACCCAGTCAGAGGGAAGCAGCAGCATTAGAAATAGAAAAGCTACTAAAAAAAGTGTAATCCAGAAGGTCCCCTAGACCATACATTATCTGGGACCTAGATAAGATTCTTCTTAGTGCCAAAGAAGACAGCGGACTTGAGACCCATCCTTGATCTCAGCAAACTGAACCAGTTTGTACAGTATTCAAGGTTCTGTACGGTCAGAATTCAGTCCATTCTGCCTCTGCTGTGAAAGAACTATTGGATGTGCTCTATAGATCTTCAAGACGCATACTATCCCATCAGAGTGAACAGGCACCCCAGAAGATATCTGCACTCCATCTTTGGTTTCATCACAGCTTCTAGGGTACTCACCAAATGCATGGCAGAGGTAGAAGCTCAATTGAGATTGCTTTGATTCTGAGTGTTTCCATATCTAGATGACTGGCTCCCAACTGCCCCAACCAGGCATCTACTCCTGCAGGCAATGGACTTCTTGCTCCAGTTGTGCCTCCTTTTGGGCATCACAGTCAGTTACAGCAAATCACACCTATGCAGAGTCTGGAGTTCATAGGTGCTCATCTAGATACAGTCAGTCAGATAGCCGCTTTTCCTCCAGCTCGAATGCAGACAATCAGATCCGAGGTCAGGAATGTAATACAACATTCTTCTCTTCCAGCATGACTACTTTTGCAAGCTGTGGGATCCATGGCAGCTGCTATCACTCTTGTTCCTCTAGTCAGGTTTCAGTGGATGCTATCAGTACAATGGTCCATTCTTCAACATCCTTTACCACCCCAGTCGAGATCACACAGGCATCCAAAAGATATCTTCTTTGGTGGATTCTTTCAAACAAACTTTCCAAAGGCCATCCATTTGTTCTACCCCTGCCCATGGCTACAGTTAGAACAGATGCCTCCCTACTGGGGTGGGGCATTATTTTTAGGACAGTCCAAGGTACATAAGAGGCCAAGATGCATGTCAATGTCTGAGAAATTAGAGCAGTCCTCCTAGCATTGCAGGCTTTTCAAGGTTTTCTCCCTTCTGGGGCAATTGCTATTCACAGGGGCAATATGCCCATGGTCTGGTACATCAACAAACCAGGAGGAGCCAAGTCTTATCCACTTTGTCGAGAAGCTGTGAGAGTGTGGCAGTAGGCAATCTTTTCTGGTCATTTTCTAATAGCAATGCACATCCTGGGGAAAGCCAGCGTGATTGCAGACAAACTAAGCAGGTCAATTCTGATCCCTCAGAAATAGTCTCTCAATATCAAAGTAGCAGAAAGAATTTTCCATCAGTGAGGACAGCCATGCTGTGATCTGTTCACATCTCTCCTCAACAGCGAGTGCATCAGGTTTTTTTCCCTGATCCCTCCAAAGGGGAGAGTCGCAGAGAGATGCCCTAGTCCATGATTGGCCTTCCTCCTCTATGCTTATCCATCATTACCTTTCATTCCCATATTTCTACAGAAAGCATTCTGGTTGAAGAGCACAGTTATCCTCATTGCCCCCTTTTAGCCTTTTCAGATTTGGTTCCCCTTTCTCTGGTCTCACCTTCTACATCCGCTCTGGATACTGGATCCCACTCCAGACCTCCTGTCTCACTCGACAGATATGACTTATCTGGACATAACAAACCTCATGTTCACCACATAGTGTCTCCAACTCCATTAATTGCTAGACAGCCCAGGCTCTCCTCCCCTGTTTGTCATATTTTATCTTCTCAAAAAGCTTCTACTAGAAAGATTTACAAAGTAAATGGAAGAGATTTGTATTCTGGTCCTCTAATATTTGGATCAGCTTTCTGCCCCTATACCAGCTACACTTGATTTTTTAGCTTCAATTTTCAATGAAGGGGTTAGCTTTTCTGCTATTAAGCTCCAGTTTGCTGCTATTTCAAACTTCCACGTAGGCAAAAATAACTTTAGCTGAGCTTCTTCTAAATTATGTAAAGCTTTTCTGAAAGGAGCCTTGTTACTTAGACCTCTGTTAATGGTTCCTGCTCCTCCTTGGGATTTAACTGTTGTGCTTCAAGCCCTAACACAAACTCCCTTTGAACCTTCAGCTAGATCAGATCTAAAATTTTTGTCTTGTAAAATCATTTTTCTAGTTGTTATCACATCAGCAAGATGTGTATCTAAACTCCAGGCTCTATATTCCAAATCTCCTTATCTGGTTTTCCACCAAGACCGAGTGTCCTTGTGAACCAACCCATCTTTTTTGCCTAAGGAAGCTTCTGAGTTCAACATTAACCAGGATATTAACCTCCCAGTTTTCTTTCCAAACTTTTCATAGGTTCATAGGTCAATAGTTCAAATAAGGGAGAGTACATGTTCCATCTTTTGGATGTGCATAGACAACTTTATTTTATCTCCATCGAACCAAGGATTTCAGGGAAAACTGACCAGTTGTGTGTCTACGTTTGTCCTAACAGATTGGGCAAGCCAGTTTCCAATGTTACACACTGGCCAAATGATTAACTGATTGATTCTCCTTTGTCTATAGTAAGAGGATTATTCTTGTCTCAGCCTTCTAGAACTCATTCCATGAGATCTGTGGTAGTCTTCTCAGCTTTTTGGTTAGGAGCTTCCATATCTGACTTTTGTGCAGCTGCCACTTGGATTAATGCTCATACTTTTATTGTTCATTACAAATTGGATTTGATTTCCAGGAACAGAGCTGCCTTTGGATTCACAGTAATCCAGCATATCCTCCCATGAGAGCCACCAAAGGTTCAACTAGCTGGGGACTCTGTCCCATCGGTTGAGGAGTGAATAAAAATGACAGCATCAGATTAAAAAGTTTTGTAATCATCATAGCATTCTATCTGTGTTGTCCATTTTCACTTTTCCTCAACTTCCTGTCCACCTATGTCCACCGAATATCGGCTCCGAACACATCCAGGAAGAATATAGGCGAGATGGACTACAAACATTGAACGTTATGGTAAGTACATAACTTCTTTTTTCTGCTTATGCTATGTATAGGAGTTTTAACTGTGTAGATCTGAAATACCCCTTCAAATCAGGTAATCCCAAATCACCTTGCTTTATTGGAAGAATCAGCTTATCCCGCTTGTCTCTTGCCATCTTCCCCTCCCAGAAGAAATCCTTAAACTCTTTATTAATTGCTATCCACAACTTCTCCTCGGGTTGATAAAAATATGCCTGACCTGTGTATAAAACTTAAGTGACTAAGACATTTTCCCTTCTTTTATCTTGCTATCCATGTCCATAAAACAGAGCTTCTGATTTCTCAATTTTTATATTATTTGCCATAACAGAATATATTTTAACTCCTACTCCTAAATACCTAATTTTATTGTGTACTCATAAATATGGGTATTGCTGAACCAGTTCATGTGTGGGTACATAGTTTACAGCTTTTGCCTTTGTTTTATCTTCATTAATTTTGTATCCCCAAAAGACTTGAAACTGTCTCAGGATGTTCCGCTACACTGAAATATCCTTTTCTCGTTTTGTAAAGTATAAAATAATATTATCTGCAAATAAAGCCATCTTTTCTCAATGACCATGCCAATTATATCCTTGAATTTCTGAGTTCCTTATTTTCCTGATTCTAAATATAATGTAAATAACAAAGGGGAAAGAGGATACCCCCGTCTGGTTCCTCTGTTCAAACAGAACTTATTAAAGAGGAACCTTTCCTCACTTTAATTTTCTCCTCCAATCCCTCATATATTCTCCTAATTAGCCTTATTATTGTGTCAGGGAATACAAATGCTTCCATTGCCCTCCTCATAAAATCCCAGCTTACCCTGTCAGATGCTTTCTCTGCATCGACCCACCAGCAATGGTGGGTATTTTCTTACATTCTACTTACTTCTGAATATCCATTGTTTTATTAACTTTTTGACATGTTTGCCTCCCCTTCAGAAAACCACATTGATCCATATCTATCAATTTTGGAATCACCTTTTCATTCTTTTAGCCATTATAGACATAAACACTTTATAATTTTGGTTTAGAATCAAAATGAGCCTGTATGAAGCTGGACCTGATGGGTCTTTACTATCTTTAGCCACCGCGGCTTTCTTCCAGGATGTTGTTGCTTCTCTTCCTATTAAAATACTGTTAAAGAAAACATTCCAGATCTTTATCATTTTCTTCCATTTTACCTTCCAAACTTTGAAAGGAATACCATCTATTCCTGGAAACTTTCCTGTAGCTTGGTTATACATCACCATATTTATCTCATTTGTACTTTCCATGATTTCCACATTTCTCTGCTTTACACAGGTTTTCATCAAATTTCCAAAATATTTCTAATACCTCTGTAGGATCTCTGGTTATCTTCCTTATTATAACCTCACCTTGGCATCAGTCCTTATTCCTTTATGTTGCCTGAGTCGTTGTGCTAAAAGCTTTTGTGCTTTGGATGATCAAAAACAGTTGCTTAATAGCAGTCTTTCTAAACTCATGAGTATTACCGAGGTAGTCCCTTATTTTCTCTTTAGCACTCTGCAGTTGCATCTCTTCTTGTTCTGTGAGATTCCCCCTGTTAAACTCAGGTCTATATTAGTTTGCTGAAATTCATTATTAGCAAACTCCTGTTCATTGACCTGTATTCAGCGAAATTCACTTCTGCGATTCGCTAAATATTCCTAGAGTAATGAAACAGTTAGCCAATTACACAACATTGCCCTTTTCCCCACTGTAGTGAAATCTGGAGTTGGTATATATAGTTAGGGGGGTGTGGGAGGTGAAGGCCCCCACTTGAGTGGGTTCAATTTAATTAGATGTTGTCCATTGTGCTGCAGGGCAAGTATTTCATTGCTAGTGGAATGTTCACCGAATCGCGGAAGTGGATTTCGCTGAATACTGGTCGATGAATTGGAGTTTGCTGAAAATAAATTTCGGCAAACTAATATAGACCCATCATGCTCATATGTTGAAGTTTATGTTGGTTTTTTGTGAGAATATGAGGAATATTTTGTCATCTGTTTCCCAAATCTGCTTTGTGTAGCTGAGTCTGTCCTGGGTTTTAAGTGACTACCCATTGTTTGAAATGTGCATAAGACTCTGCTGGTGCCACTAACAGGGCTGCTACCTCTAGAATTGTTATGAGGAAATTTGCCTGTCTGCATTCTCAAAACCCCCCAGGAAGGTGTCAGGAATGAAATGTTGAATGTTGGACTTTCTGCTGCGGAGGTCATTAAAATGGCAATAAAAGAGGGATGTTGATTCAAGGGATCACTCAGATTTTTCAGACTCCTCCACGTTTACTAAGGGATTCAATGCTTCCTCTACTAAGGGATTCAATGCTTCCTCTACAATTTTCTTGAAAAAGAAAAATAAACAGTCCCAGTAAATTGCTGGTAAGCAAAGTTTTAAAAAGCAGTTCCAGGGAGGTTCTAAAAAAGAAATTAGGAATCCCCAGAACAAAGGACATTTGTATAAGTCTCAATACCTATATGAAGGACTTTCAACCCCCAGCCACACAAACAGTCCCTTAATCCTTCCAGAAAGTCTGAACCTCCATTTCCTTCTTTCTTTGGCAACATATAGTTTCAGACATATGAGCTCTGAGAATAATCCATCAATGTTACAGATGGAAGTGGGAGTCTCTCCCACCTGTGCAGAGAATTCCTCCTCACCTACCAGATTAGACACTTATTTTCCCTCCTGTCATTCAGCATATGTTTGCTCAGGTGGTGATAGAAGCTGCTGTTCTTGCTCAGTTAGGAGAAGGGTTTTATTCCTTGATGTTCCTGGTACCAACGAAAGAGATTCTTGAAAAACAGTTGTTGATCTTTCCTTTCTGAATCTGTGACAGTACCCAAGTTCAAAATGCTATCTCTTCACAGTTTGTTACACTTCATTACCCATTTGAGTTTTGTAGTGACCTTAGATTTAAAAGATGGATATCATCATGTTCCTATATGTCTAAATTTCAGATGTTTCTTAAGGTTTTCTGTGTTTGGAACTATACCTACTGCTGCAAGGTTATTCACAAAGTGTCTGCCTTCTGTAATAGCCTACCGAGGACTGCAAGATATTTGTATTTTCCTTAGACAATTTGCTTATCTTTGCAGAGTCTATCAGTTGGGTTAGGGATCCCCTGCACAGGTTGAGATTGTAAGGGAACTTTCAGAAGTCTTCTCTGACTCCTTCTCACAGAATTGTTTCCTGGGATATCTCGTGGACACCTCTGATCAAAGAGCTTTTCTTCCACAGGAAAAGTACGTCTGCATTTAGGTATATTCCTGTGTTTTCCACTTAGACTACCATCTCAGTAAGGGAATTCTATGGATTCTAGGTTTCACAACATCTATGACATGCATGATACCTCTTGTAGTAGTACTTTGCTTGAGAAGAATCCAGTGGTACCTGAAATCTTTGTGGTCACAGCATCAACATCCCCTAACATTTCAGATTCCACTTTTTAGCTGTTGTGAAAGGGAGATTTAGTGGTGGAGACACTAAGTTTCTCAAAATTTAGATCTACCATTTTCCGTTCCTGCTCCAGCACAGTCACTCACAACAGATGCTCCAAACTTTGCTTGGGGAACAGTGTGTATGGGAATACAAGTATCCCATATTGTAATGGCTACTGCAACAGTGATCTAATGAAGGAGACAGTACATTTACATAGTTTACTTACCTTAACAGTAGCTATTCAAATAAATTACTGCTGCAAGAGTAGTGCTATCCCCCATCCACCTTTTTATTACCTTCTTTGGCCAGGGTGGGTTATCATTTTCTGTTTGCTCTTCTGACTTGACTTTACTTAAAGTTTTAGGTTTCAGAGTCCTTGTTTTAAGCAAGAAAGCTCTGAAGTTTGGCATATCCATAATTTCCTCTTAACTTAGCATGGCATTTCATGCTGTGGGTGGATGTATGGTGTCAAGGAAGGAACTTGAAGCTTTGTAGACCAACAGGATGTATGGTATCCTCGGCAGGATGCTTCACACATTGCAATGACTGCTGCAACAGTGATCTAGTCAAATGTCTGTACTTATGGTAAACTACACAACTGTGCTTTATTCTTCATTGTATTCTACTTCCCTTGTTGGGAGTTGTATTGAACTTCAAAGTATCCTGAGTATAATAATAATGTAGAATACTTTTTTACAGAGTTGTCATTACATTAAAACTAAACATTCTTGTAATTTTGCCAGTTGTCTTCATTTGTGATGTGCTGTAGATAACATGCTGTGTGCACTAGAGCAACTAAAATAGTACAGTCAAATTTAGAATAGTGCTAAACTAAAACCCATAAGGAAAGAAATCTTAAGAGTTTTTCATAGCTGAACATGGTGTGGTTATTGCATGTCAGTTTTTTAATGAAATTGGAAACAGTACAACAATATGACCATATTAATATTCATATTCATATGACCATTCAGGCAGCATATCCATTGGTTTAGAGGTGTGCATTGCTGCAATCTGTGTTTTGCATTATACTCATTTTCTGTTGTGGTTGTTAGTTGATTTTCTGCTCATTACATTGAGTACAGTAATTTTGTAGAATTACTGAGTTTCTTTACATTAGGAATAAAAATTCTGTACATTTTACAAGGGATTTTTTCTATTTACCTAATGGTGTAGATAACATGCTGTAGACTGCAGCAAGTAAAGTGGTGTGGTCAAATTCAGCATAGTACGGCAATGAAAGGATAGATAGTAGAACAGCTATCTCCGTCTCCAATACTTTTTGTAGTTGTACATTTTTTAGTGTTAGTTGCTGCTTAAGAGTTCATTATGAAATCTGAAAGGGGGATTAAGATATGGCCTTTACATAGGCAAGATGTTCATTGTTTCAGATGTATTTGCTGCAACAGTCTGATATTTTGTTTTATATACCATTTCCATTATGAGTGTTGAGTCTTGAACTTCCTTTGAGTATGCAAAGTACAGTAATGGCTTAGAACACATCTTTACTAAGTGACCATTACATCAGAAGTAAAAATCCTATATATTTTATCAGAAAACCTTTTTTTTCATTTACCCCATACCATAGTTAACATGCCATGGATTGGAGCAATTAAAGTGATATGGTCAAATTCAGCATAATGCTGCACTGAAATTCGGAAGTGTTGAATAGCAAGGTCATGCACTTTTTTAAAGCTGAACACTCTGTGGGTATTGCTTGTACATTTTATTATTAAATCTTAAAGGATTATTGAGATATGGTCTTTTATATGTAGGCATCATATCCATTTATCCTGTATTTGTCCCCTCCTTTCTTATTGAAGGGTGGGTTATCCATTCTTGGAGTAAATCCAAGATGGCAGTATGTCACTCAGAATCTTCTTCAGCACTTAAGCTTCCCCTTCTACCATAATTTGTTGTGCTCCTCCTTGTCTTTCAGATCTTGTTTGCTGCTTTAGCACAGACATGATCTTCCAGCCCTCATATTGCAGAGTATAAGTGATGTGTTCATATTTTTTACTCTCTTAAATCCTTCTAATCCTTTTTACAATACTTTTGACAACCATTCATAGTCATTTTGAGTGTCTGTATACATATAAATAGGTATAGACAGATATAGATATAAATTTTACTTTACCCACCCTTCCTTTTTCTGAGACCTGCCTAAGCCAATTTAAGCTTTAGTTCTGACAAGAAAAGTCACATCCTACTTCATCCAGTCCATTTGATTCAACTGATGGTACTAAGCTGCTGCTTGGATCCGATTTTGCCTTTACTTGTCTTTCTTGCTTTGAGCTCCTTCAGGAAATTTTTTCCTACCATAAGCCCCCTATGCACTGACTGACCTCAGATCTTGTTTGACTCCTTTAACATTTAGACAATATCCCCTGTACCTTCCAGATAAGTGCTCCTTATTTTTAATTATATTGTTGTTTCACTTCACATTTCTTCAGAGATTTATTCCTTTAGGGTAGTTATAAACATGTTATATCTTTTTTGTGTGTATCTTTAGCCCTATTCATTACTATTCCTAGCATTTTCACTTACTTCCTTTGTGACATTTAGGTAGAAAGCCTAACATTTACCTTTTTTCCTCTACTGTGAGAAAAAATAAAAAGGGAGAAATGTTCTTTCTTAAATTGTATATATTTGTGTAGTTTTGCTACATTCCTTCCCTCTTTATAGTGTTATAGTTTACTAATTTGTATTGTGTTTCATTCTAATTGATAGTTCTGATGAGAGTTTCAGGAACTGTGGCAAATGCAGCCATAAGATCTCACCCTAGGACACCCACAATCTGTGTGTGGTGGGGCAGAATCACTTTTCAGCAGATTGGCTTTTGGACCTCATTCACGTGCAGTCACGTGCAGACAGAATAAACATATTGATCCTAAAGGGGTTCCTTTCCATGACCCCTCTTCTGGCAAGCCAGAGAAAAAGAAAGATAAGGTTAAAGGTGGAGATAAACATAAAGACAAAGCTAGAGATTCCAGGAAAAGAAAGTCTGATGGTACTAGTCCATCCTTTGCCCCAAAAGCCGGGAGGCAGGAGCCTATACAATCTTCTGTGACATCAGTCTCAGTGAGAGAGTCTTCTCCCTTGGATTCACATTCATTGTAACTAGTAGTCATTGCCAGGCATATCTCCAGAAAGCTTTGAGCAGGCATTCTTCTGAAAGGGAACTGTCATCAAGACCACCCTCTACCTCTTCCCTTCATTCAGCCAAGTCCTTCAGGAGTGCCATTCTTTCTTCATCTTAATCATACTGATTAAGACTGTATGATGAGGGCTTTTCTAGAGGTGCAGATCAAGATGTGTGCCATCCTGTTCCCTCTTAATGTCAAGGATCACCTGTACTTATTCCTTTTCTAGTCCATGTTTTGACACTGGTAATTTTTGGAGCTGAGACAGAAACTGGAGCCTTCATGTCCTGTACTAACAGGTAGCGTTACATGTCTGTAGTAATAGGTAGCTTTACCTGTCATTACATTCACTCACCTTACCTCAGTGCATCATGTCCATTTTTTTGGTTTACCAGACTTCTGTAACACTCATGGCCTTCTCTGTATGGGCTGGGGATGGCCAGATCCAATGGGCATTCTGGGGTGTCTGGCCATCTCACTAACAGCTGAGGATTTTCGTTTTATGCCCTACCCTATTCTACCCCTTCCCATAGTCTCTTGGTTCCATCCAGAGGGCAGGAGTGCAATGGGGACTTGCTGACTTCCCTGTCTGTGTGATAGTTCAGTCATTTCTCCACCCTAAATTCTCTTAGGAATCCCCTGCTTCTTCACATGTCCCTGGCCTCCACCAGGGATTGTGTGGCAAATTTGAAACCACCATCGCTAAGGGATGGCAATGCCCCTCACTTTCTTCCATTCCATCAGTTGTTCAAACCACTAGCTGAACCTTACCTGGCTGGGCTGTAGTCAGGGCTTTTTCCCCTGTACACCATTAAATGTTAAATGTTTTTATACATATTTGTACATTATATACATTAGATAACATATAGGTGTACAGCATATATGTTTATATATTTTACATTTATATATTGTGTAATATTTTTGCATTTTTATTTGTATTCAAAACTATTTATTGTATCATTAACTATTTTTGGCGCCAAATTGTGGTATAAATGTAACTCCCACAATGTCCTCATTGGTTCTGAGGAAGTCTGAATTTATCGGATGAAAGCGCTTAACCTGATTCTTTCTAGTTGTCTTGTATTCACTTGATATGCTTTTTTGTTTGATTCTCTAATAAACCTCATTGTCAGTTAACATCAGTGTACTCATCTCTGTCCGAGCCAAGTGATATCGTACCTGCGTTGTGTATTGGTGGTTTATAGTCACTACTTTCTTCTTGGTTGGTTTATGGCAGACACGAATATCATTGAGGCTTCATGGAACAGGGAAGAGTTAACGTCGCTACGTGCGGAAGTCACCACACTGCAATCGGATGTTCACAGACTGCTTGACTTGGTTAGTAAACTCACGGAATCTGTGCAGTCCGTGAGGAATGTAACTACAACAACAACACCTCACGTTGTGGAGGTGGCGCAGGAGAACTCAGCGTTTTTAGCTGAGCGTGTTTCCATTAACAGTTCTATCGATATACCTAACGGACAAGTTGTGTGTAATGATAACACACAAGCAGCTAAAACGGATCTGAAGGAAACTAATGGGTTAGGTTTGTCGAAAGCTGAATTCACGTTTGATTTCAGCCTATTTCACCATTCGAGGGAGCACCAACGTTTGGGAGCACGCCCTAAACAGCGTGACAACATGAAGACATATTCACATATCACTGGAAAAGGCATTGAAAAAACGAAAGGTATTGTTAATGTTGTATCTAGTCCTAACAATGTCAACTTGAATACCACTAAAAAAGTCTTTGGACATAAAACTACCAGCAGTAGTAAAGACAATGTTTTTAAATACAATGAAGTGTTTCAGGAATTTATTACTGACGAATTTGACTTTTTAGATAAAGTGGATTCATGCAATATTTTTAACAGAAATGTCCATAGCCATGCAACTGAAGGAATTAAAACCAAAATATATACATTAGGCAAAAAACTGATCCAACTAAAATGTGCTAAAATATACAATGCTTATTTAGACAAATGTCTGAAAGCACAGTTAGTTCCTAAGGGTCTACGTTTTTTTAAGTTGCCATTAGGCATTGTTTATAATTCTGCCGTAATACAGGATTTCAACAAATTGTTTGACAATTTTGGGTTCATGTATATTAAATTAATCATGAAATGTAATGATGAGAAAATTATGGTGCTATTCAATGAATTGGAAATGCTTAATGAAGACATATTACATGATACAGATTTCGAACAATGGCAAGAACTGTATACCAAACAATTTCATATTGCCAACACCAGGGCCAGTAGTGTATTCCACAGGAAAGTACATAAATTTGAAAGGGATACAGAACATTATAAATCTGGAAGAGTTTATGTGTGGCCACAAAACAACAGAGTTGAAATGAATGTTATTGACCCCCATTATGATGGTAGTAGAAGAAACCAAAGATCCAACACCGATACAAATTTTCAAGGGGGAAGGTTTTATCCAGCCCCAAAACCCACGCTGAGAAGGAAATAGTTTATTTGAGTATAGATGATGTCAAGCATTTACCCAGTCAAATTAACTCTTACACGGATGGTGAGTCAGCTAGACATCATTCTCATAGTACTAGTAATGATTCAGTGGTTGTGATTAATGACTTAGCAGAAAGTATACCACATATACATACGTATAATGGATTAAAAGTATACAGTTATACAGACTATACAATCACTGAAAGTTTTTATTCATTATTTGGTAAAGGTATGAAATATATACCTAGTACAGGTTTTAATCTATTTGATACCATCAAAGAAATTAAGTTGTTTTGTAGACGCCTCAATCTGGCCATTCAATTCTTTGATAAAGATAAAGTAAAAGATATTTACATTCCACAACAGAAAATAGTCAAACAAAGCACATATGTTCCGGTTGCTAATCCTATGGTGCATGCATTTGAGAAAGTGGTATGTAGGGAAATTTACGAACTTGATTATAGTATAAGAAAGAAAAAGAAAAACAGTTCTCCCGACGTGTTTCAGGACAATTTAACCAAGGAAGAGAGGAAAACTCTAGACAGTCTTATTATGAATAAGAATATTCGTATTATGAAGCCAGATAAGGGGGGGGGGGGCATTGTTATATATGACACACTTCAATACCAAAAAGATATACAAGAGATATTATTCCATTCTGGTAATTATGAGGAAGTGTCGATTAATCAAATCAACATTGGTTATCACAGGATTGATCTGGTTATTGAAGAGTATCTGTTGGACAATCGCATCACCAATGATACATACAATTTTATTAGAATAGAGTATCCAAAGATGGCTTGTATTGTTGGTATACCCAAGTTACACAAAAGCTTGTATAAACCCCCATTTAGACCCATTATTTCAGGATCTCAGTCAAAAACTTTCAATATTGGGGTAGTTATTGATCATTGGACAAAGCACATTTACAGTAATGTCCCTCATTTGATTAAAGATTCTTGGGACTTTCTTAGTAAGTTGACACCTGACATTTGGAGAGAGGACATAATATTTATCACCATTGATGTCAAAGACCTGTATTCATGCATTCCAAATACCATTGGATTAGAATATTTTTGCAATAGTATGCGGAAATTTTCTGGATTAACTTGGGATAAGATAAACTTAATTGTTGACATGATGAGCCTCATCTTAAATCACAATTACATCCTATACCTAGGAGAACATTTTCGACAAATAAGAGGGATCGCTATGGGTGCCTCATGTGCACCCATATTTGCTAATATGGTCATGTTAGAGTGGGAACACAATTTTGTATTTACCAGTGATTTTTACAAATATATATCTCTTTACTCCAGGTTTTTGGATGATTTATTTATAGTTTGGAACGGACCTAGCGATATTATACCCCAATTCATCACGTATTTAAACAACACGACTGAATTTTTGCAATTCACGTACCAAACTAGCAATGAAGGGATTCCATATTTAGATACCTTCATCAGAAAAGAAGTAGGTGGTTTTTCATCCAGATTATATAGGAAGCCTACATTCTCTAATGATTATATCCAATTTGGGAGTAATCACCCACCTTATATCTTCAAGAATGTTGTGAAGGGGCAGTGTATTCGTGCAGCCCGGATGTCATCTTTAAGGGAAGATATGGATAACGAACTGAACCTTATATACAAAATGTTTGTTGATCGGAAATATCCCAAAGGAATGCTTGATGATGTAGTTGGGTATGTGAAAAACCAATGGGGCATTAAATACCCACCATTATTAGGGGTAGCTAGACCCAAAAAAGAAACAAATCAACATGAGAACAATAGGGTATGCGTCATCATGTTCAATGCATACACCAACATTGTAAAAGAGATTCTACGAAAACATTGGGAATTATTAACTAATACAGAGATGTTAGGTCCAATAGTTGGGAACCATCCAGTAGTAGTATTAAAAACATCTAAAAATATCAAAAAGATATTGGAAAGTGGATCATATATTAAGAACATAGATAAAAGTAAAAAGGGCACCAGAAAATGTGGTTTATGCCGATACTGTAAATACATAAATGAGAGCAAAACTGTCTTTCTCGACAATGGTACAAAAAGTAAGTGTAGATGTGTAGCAGGAAATTGCAATTCCCAGAGGGTGGTATATCTCGCCTGCTGCATCTGCTGCTCAGCGTATTACGTTGGGAAGACTGAAAGAAAGCTAAAAACTCGTATCTACGAACACATGTATAAAGTGAAAAAAGGGGATACGAAAAATGCACTTAGCAATGCGATTGATAAGGGGAAAGAACATACATTTACATTCACAATCATAGACAAAGTTGAAAATACACTTGATAAAGGCAATTGGAAAATATATCTTAGCTTATTAGAGAGTAAGTGGCAGATCATTTTAGATGCCACAACCCCCCCAGGCATCAATGAATACATTAGCTTAAAACCTTTCTTATTAATGAAATAAGATTAATTTATTACTACATAGCATTTTTTATACATAAAATATATAAGTAATTTATCATACCAGTAAACCAATTGTGGTATGGAATTCTATTTAAGAAGTTTTTTAAAATGATTCTTAAAGTGTCTTTAAATGTTAAATGTTTTTTATACATATTTGTACATTATATACATTAGATAACATATAGGTGTACAGCATATATGTTTATATATTTTACATTTATATATTGTGTAATATTTTTGCATTTTTATTTGTATTCAAAACTATTTATTGTATCATTAACTATTTTTGGCGCCAAATTGTGGTATAAATGTAACTCCCACAATGTCCTCATTGATTCTGAGGAAGTCTGAATTTATCGGATGAAAGCGCTTAACCTGATTCTTTCTAGTTGTCTTGTATTCACTTGATACGCTTTTTTGTTTGATTCTCTAATAAACCTCATTGTCAGTTAACATCAGTGTACTCATCTCTGTCCGAGCCAAGTGATATTGTACCTGCGTTGTGTATTGGTGGTTTATAGTCACTACTTACCACTAAAGTGGTGACAATAGGCTGAAACTTGAGGCCTGTTGCTTGAATTCAAGCCTTTTGCACCATCTTCTGATGGAGTCCTTGACTTTATTTATTTGTATTTGTTAAGCAAGGTTCATAGGGTCATAGAAGTTACTAGACTATTGTACCTGAGAACCTTACAAGCCTAGCCAAGAATTTAGCACTTGTTAAGACAAGTCAGCACCTGATGTCCCTGTCCAGCAGAGACACAGGTGGAATCCCAGGAATGTATTTTCTGTTTTCCATCCAGTTATCCAGGTTGCGCATAAAAAGGGTTAATGAAGATACTCTGCTTGACGTGGAGCAGGAGTCTATTCCACAGAAGGGGGAGTCCCTGGGACACAAATCCGTCCCGCCAAGTCCCATTGATGTCACAGACTAAGTTGAAGCGCGTGCGGGTTACTTGAGTGGAGCTTGACTTGTGGGTATGCAGCAGTTCCATCAAGATGGGGTATGCCAAAGAGAGGTCACCTCTGAGGAGTCTGTAGGAGACTGAGTAGAGGGCTAGGGCCTTTAGCCTATCTGTGTAGGGTAGATGTTTGAGGTCTTGGATTCTCCTGGTGAGAACCTCTGTGGTCTCTCCAGCAAAGGGGCATTGTACTCAATAATGGGTCTTATAAGAGAAGAATACAAGGATGTTATGACCACCTTGTCCCTGGATGAGATACACTTGCTAATGAGGTGGACCATATAGAAATCTCTCCGTACAACGGAGGCAGTATGGTGGTCAAAAGTCAGTTTGCTATCAACTTGGATGCCCAAGTCCCTCATGACTGATTGCGTGCTTAAGGACCTTGTTATTAATGTGATAATTTGTGGGGACATCACTCTCCCCAAAGGGGATAATGATGCATTTTTTGTCATTCAGTTTGAGGCCATGTTTTTAGCACCGTTCATATGTTTGTGAGACCCTTTTGGTTGATGTCCACATCACTAGGGGAACCGATGACAGCACCCAGCTTGCAGCCATCTGCAAACTTGGTCAGCCATAGCCCACTGGTTTTGGCCTGGACCTCAGAAAAGTACATCTCAAATAACAAAGGCCCTAAGACCAATCCCTGGGGTACAGCACTCATTACCGGTCAACTGCTTGAGGTGGCTTCCCGGGTCTATGTGAAATATTCGAACATCCAAAATGTCGAACGTTACATGGTCGAGACCAAATGTTCAACATTTGGATGTTCGAATATCACATAAAAAGAAAAAAGAAAAAAAGAAAAACACACCTTAACAGTGTGAGCAAGCCCCCCCTGCACCCCCACCCCCCCTACTTAAATATACCAACTCCAAGACCGCACTTCAGTGCAGAAAAGGGAAATTCTCCCTATCTGCACCATATGGTGCCGTTGAAAGTCAATCTTCGAACACTTGAAACTTTGAACGTTTGGTCTCGGCCATGTAACGTTTGACATTTTAAGCATTCAAAGACTTGACATAGACCTGGCTTCCCCTCTTTTGACTATGTGGGTTCTATCAGTGAGCCAGTTTACTACCCATCTGGTAACATACGGATTGATGCCTAGTTGAGAGACTTTATCTATTATACCAGAGTGGAGAATAGTGTTGAAGGCTTTAGCCAGGTCAGGGTAGGTGTTGTACACTGTCTCCCCCTCGACCATGGCTTTGGTGACTGTCTCAAAGAAGTCAACCAAATTTAACAGGCATGACCTCCCGTTGATGAAACCAAACCGTGTGAGATCAAGTGTTTGGAGGTTGCCAATGTCCTCGTTAATGAGGTCCATGATAATCCGCTCCATGGCCTTCCAGATCAGGTTAGTTAGGCTGATGGGTCTATAATTTCCTGGATCGGTGGACGCTCCACCTTTGTGCAAAGGGATGGTAGTGGCTGCTCTCCCCTCGGCTGAGACAAGGCTTTGATTGAATAGAGTGCCTAATGGTGCTGCACGTTCCTGTCTGAGTTCATGTAGGATGCAGCCTGGGATGTTATCTGGTCCCATGGAGGCTGTATGTTTTCCTTTGAAAAGGCAGTGATGACTTGCTCCCTAGGGATAAGGGGAGGGGGCAGGTGCTGGGGATGTCCTGATTTACTGATGGTGGGACAGAGGGGTGAAATTTTCACTAAACCTGTCTGCTAGCAGGTTGGCTATATCTACGGCATTTGTGTATGTGGTGTCCATGACCACCAGTCCTGAGCAGATCTGGGTGCTTACCTTGAGATTGCAGACATATGCAATGAAAGCCTTGTGTTTGTCTTTAGTAGATGTGGCCAATTTGGACTCGGAAGTTTGCATTGGAGGATTTCACTAGTGCTCTTATTTGCTTGTTTAGACTGAGGAGAGATTGCTTCCAATTAGGCACCTGCTCTTGCTTGTTCCTGGACAGTAGTTATTATCCTTTTATTATAGAGTTCATTTATTGCAGATGTCCACCAGACAAGTTTACTCTTCCTTGAGAAGGATGATTTTGTCCTGTCGGGTATTCTTGAGTCCATGTAGCTATATAAGTGCTTGTATAGTACTTTGGTGTAGGTTTGGACATATGTGCCAGTTCCTGTGGAGGGAGAGAGCTGTGAAGCTGTTTATACCTTCCCTCAGGAGGTTGTAATCAGCTTTTGAGAAGTTTTTTTGCTTGACCCTGTCTAGAAGGTGGTCAGGGGAGATGATGATTTCAAAAGTGACTGCTTTGTGGTTGGATCTTACTAGGGAGGATGACACTGTAGGGATGCTGCAGTGGTTTTTCATGTTGGTTAATACCAAGTCCAAGATATTTTCACCTCTTGTGGGGGTGTTGACCAGGTGGTCCAAGCCATTTGCATTGACAAAATCAAGGTATCTCTGGGCATTTGTGTTTTGGCATGTGTAGTTCTTCCAATCTATGTTTGGATAGTTAGTCACCCAGGATCAGGGTAAAGAGTTGAATCTTGATGGATTCAAACAGGTTCAGATAGGTGGAGTAGACATCTTGAATCAAAGTTGGGGGCCTGTAGCTAGCTATGATATGAACAGGGGTCCTGTCAATGATTAACTGCACCTAGAGTGTCTTCTGTGTGCCATACTGTTTGACCAGCCTGGAGGTGTGTATGTCTTTTATATATATTGCAACTCCACCTCCTTTTGCTTTGCTGCCAACGGTTTGGGGTCTGAATGTATGATAGGATGAGTAACCTGGTATGGCTGGAGTGCTCTGTGCAGCTTTGAATCAGGTTTCTGTGACTGCACAAATGTCAGCATCTTCCAGGGTTAGGAATGCTTCCAATGATTACAGTTTCATGTTTGGACTCCTAGCATTTAGCAGCATGACCTTTAATTTGTGTTTTGATAACATTTTCATGTTGGTAGTTTTGACCTCATGGCATTTCCTAAGAAAGGCACTATGGGAGAGACAAGAGCCTTTACTAGGAGCCTGAAGCCCAAGGGAGAGATGCAGGCCATCTCTGGCAAAGCATCGTAGTTAAGCACTGATCGCCATGGACTTTTTCAGACTTAGCCCAGGAGCACTGTCTGGTAGATTGACTTGCTAAGAGTTATCAGTTAGACTGTAGGAGCTGAGGGAATCAAACTCTGGACCACTGGATCACAGGAAACAGCTTATTAACAGCTCCTTAATCCTCTGCATGATCTGCCACACAGTCTTAATTGAAGTTGCACTAATCTCCACTTCCATGCCCTCCAGAATGTCAATGTCAGGGTTCCCCACCTTGGAGCCACATATATCTACTTCAGTGGGGACGGACTTGGCTTTGAGTCAGGGCCCTCAGATGTTGATTGATCCAGAGTTGGCATGTGAAATGATGGAGAGGATGACTGCTGCTATTCCAAGCACACATGCAGAGCTTCCATCAGTGTTGGCTCCAGCACTGGCACCTAACAGTCAATGTATGAGATGGGGCAGAGTAGAATGGAAAGCGTCAAGGAACTATTGCAGGTTCAGTCTGAGCCGTCTGGAAATTCAGAACCACCCTCCCACTTATACCCACAAAAAGGACGTCCAGGATGGGGTATATGGACTCTGTTCCTACAGAGTCTTTAACATTAGACACTGACTTGGATGAATGAGTGGGCTTCCTCAAGCCCTTCCAGAAAATGCCACCTTTGATGACTTTCTCAAATTGATGCCCCAGAGGGGATCTCTGGCAACTGCCCCCCCTATGGATGAGGAGGTACTCTTTGAGGCTTATTGTTCTGCATCCTTTACCTCCTTGGGTGGTCCTTTATGACCATTTTACAGATTTGGCCACCATGGGGATATGGTAGGAACCAGATTCCTCCAAGGCTATTCCCCTAAGGATAGGCAGCAATGGTCCAAGTGGCCCCGGTAGACTCTACGATCATAGCAGCAGCCACTAGACATGAGCTATTGGATGATGCAGCTGCTGTCCATGTGCCTAACAAGGAGTCTAGACTGATGGACAGAATAAGAAAGCATGCACTTGCCTTGTGTTTTTGCCTTGAGGGCATTGAATTATGCAACACACACATGAATTGCTTCCAAAGAAAGTTAGCAGAGGAGGCTTTAGACTCTTTGTGAAAGCCACACATACCTGAGTCAAGAAAACAGTTGGAGACTGTCATGGGTACCATGCTGAATATTACTAGCCTCTTCATGGGGCTATTACATAACTCAGCCAGTGGGGCAGCCAGGGCAACAGGCACAAACATTACCCTGAGGCATCATGCATTGCTTTGCCTTTACAACTTTGCAAACTCTTTTAAGGCGCCATTTATTAGTGTCCCCAATGATAGTTCTACTCTATATGAATCTGTGGTGAAAGAAAAGTTACTGAGGTATGAGCAGGAACGTAAAATGCTGTCTTCCATAGGTGTTTATGGTTTTGGAAACCCCAGCAGCAAACCTTCAACTCCACCTCAGACAGGGATGGCCATGGCAGAGGCAAACCCTTTAACAGATGCTGACCTAGAGGTCATGGAGGAACACAAAATCTGGAATTCTTGGGCCCTTTTTCTGGCAAACATTCCCATCATCCCTAAAGGCTTCCCTGACTGCTCACATATGGAGGCATTCAAGGGCTGCTTATCCCTCCAGTCAGCTGTGGGGAATGGCCGTCATGCAGGACATTTGGGCGAGAGAGAGGAAGATAGTATTCAGAAACTATACTATACCTCTCCATCAGTCTTGCCTACTCCCAGAAGTTTCACCCCCATCAACCAAACGTGGGCAAAAAAGAAGTTCTGATTCTCTTACAAAAAAGAGACATCCAAGAGGTCCTACCAGACCAGAAAGGGTCCAGAATCTATTTGAGATTCTTTTTAGTTCCAGAGAAAAATAAGGTCCTCAGGCTAATCCTGGATCTCAGCAGCTTAAACTTATAAGTCAAGAAGACTTCATTCAGAATGGTCATGATGTAAGTGATTTTGCTCTGCCTGTTGGCAAATGATTTAATGTGCGTCATTCTTCTAAAATGTCTGCCACCACATTACAATTGCCAAAGCATCCAGGCAGTTTCTGTGCTTCTGGCTAGGGGCCAGTCAATTTTAGTCCAGAGCTGTACACTTTGGTCTCACCACAACCCCCTGAGTATATACTAAGTGCAGGGGAGTAGCCCACCTGTGACTCAGGTGGATCTGGGTGTTCCCACATTGGGACAATTAGCTCCTCACTGCTTCAGCCAGTGACTTGTCACAGTCCCAGAGATTACTTGCTAAAGCTCTGCCTATCCTTAGGTATTTCTGTAAACTACAAAAATTCAAATCTTCAACCAACTCAATGCATACTTTTTATAAGCTGCCATTTGAGTACACCTAACTGCACATCAGTCTTCATCCCGACAAAAAAACAGTCCCTCAAAGTGATGATCCAACATCTGTTAAATCAATCCACTGCTACTGTTTCTCTGGTACTCTGAGTTCTAGGGTTGATGGTATCAACTATAGTTATGGTAATTCATGCATGTTTTTACATACAGATACTACAGTGGATATTCTGTGTTCTGTGGTTACAACCTTCAGATCACCCTTCAGCCTTAATATGCATTACTCCTCTGTGCATGACTTATCTGAAATGATGGCTACCATCTTCAGCAGTTTCCATGGGGAGTACCTTTATTTTTCCTCCACCCTCAACAATGGTCACCATGTCCACCTGTTTTCGGGAGTGTGTGTGTGTGTGTGTGTGTGTGTGTGTGTGTGTGTGTGTGTGTGTGTGGGGGGCATTTCATGGGGAAGATGGTCCAAGGAACCTGCAATCAGACATAGGCCAATTTTCACATCAGTATCGGAGATGAGGGCGGTTCTCTTTGCTTTGTGAGAAATAATGAACCTCCTTCCTCCAGGAGTGATTTCCATTCAAATGGACAACTTATGGTATCTAAACAAGCAGGGAACCAAATCCTATCCCCTTTGCAAAAAGGCCATGTGGGCTTAGCTATGGGTGATTGCTTTGAAACTCTTTCTAATAGTAAAACATATTTCATAGAGGGCCACATGCTTAGCAGTCACGCTGAGCAGGTCCATCCTAATGCCTCACTAGTGCTCTCTCAATCCTATAGTAAACGAGAAAGTCTTCAGCTACTTGGGGGCTGGCCTTCCTGTGATGTGCTTACACTTCTGTCCAATACCAAATGCAGCAGCTACTTCACCTTGATCCCTTCAGAGGGACAGTCCCCAAGAGACGATCAGTTCAGTTAGTGGCACACAGATTTTTACATGCCTTTTCCCCATTCTCCTTACCTCAAATTTTTTACAGACAGCATCAACAGCATGAAAGCCAAAGTGATCCTCATTATCCCATTTTGGCCCAGGCAAATCTGGATTCCCTTGCTCATGCCTCTCCTAATGTGAGGAACCCATGGGTTTTAGATCCTCAGATGGATTTTCTCTCTCATCATTCTATGCAGCCTCACCTCACGTGGACTTTCAGAACCAGGAATTAACAGCATGGGTTTTTCCAGTTCCTTGATGGCCAAGTACTTAAACTCTATCCTTCACGAAAAGAACCAGCTCATAAAATTTACAAAAGCAACTAGGAACAATTCTCCATATGGGATATTAATCGGGTCTATATCAGAAGATCGAAGTTTCAAAACTTTGATTCTGATATGTTCGACACCATATGATCGAAGTCTTGAAACTTCGAATCTTTTAACGAAGATCTCCGTACAGCATGGAAAGGAAAGATTCCCCTTTTCTGCACTGTAGTGCAATCTCGGAGTTGGTATATTTAAGTAGTGGGGGGTGCAGGGGGCTTGCCCCCCCTACTTGGAAGCGTTTAAATGGTTTGTTTTTGTAGGTTGCTGTGTTTTATTACATTTTCGATTTTTTCAAGACTTCGATTATATCGTGTCGTCTATATCAGATTCGAAGTTTTGAAACTTTGAAACTTCGACAATGTAATATAGACCCTATTAATGAAGGTATCGACCCCTTTTCTGCTTTTGTTGCAGTGGTCCTACAGTTGTTATCAAATATATTTGAGACTGATTCCAGTTACTGTACAATTAAGGTACAGTTAGTACCCATTTCTAATTTTCATAATGGCTTTCACAAGCATTCTTTTGCATCACACAAATTATGTAAGGCATTTTTGAAAGGAATCTTTCTTCTACACCCTCCAGTAAAAGACCATACTACTTTTTTTTAACACCTGTATTGAATTACTTGTGACACAGGCAAACTTAGATTTATATAAAAGTAATCAAACCATGTTAACAAGTTCACATTTGCAAACATTATACATTGCATATATATAACATATAATCAAAGCAGCATTGCCTGCCAACTCTTAAACCTCATTTCTCATCCAAAACATTTTTCCTGCATGCATTGTTACCACAATTTCCATTTTTTCTATGCAATTTACTCCTACCCTTTTCTAAAGATCTATTTCCTGTTCTTTGATCTTGTTACAGTGCTCACTACTTCAAGTATAGTTAGTTTAGTCTTTAATTTCCATTTTCCAGTAATTGCTTTTTGTAGCTACTGAAATTAAACTTAACAAGGCTGTACTATGTCTGGCAATTCATAAGTTGTATCCCAGCTCAAACAAATAATTTCTTTAGTTACACACATTTGCTTGCCCAATATTCCTGACAGAGTACTCTGTAGGGAATTTTTAAAGTTTGCCAACTCATTACATCCCAAGAACATATGCTGCCAGGTACCTCTTTCTTCCCCATTACACCTCCAACAGTTGCCATTTGTCTGAGGAAAAATTCTTTGGAGTCTGCTTGGGGTATAAAAGTATCTATGCAAACACTTCCAAGCAAAAATCCTAAATCTTCTAGAGTTTGTTGGATATTTTGCAAGCATACATATGTCCCCCTGTGGTTCCCATTCAGAAGCCTGAAACATCATAAGCCTGAAAATCAAAATCCTGAAACCAAAAGCCTGAAAATTCAGAATCCTGAAAACTCAAAATCCTGAAAGCCCAAAATCCTGAAAGACCAAAATCCTGAAACTCAAAATCCTGAAAACACAAATAATGCTAATATGTCACTATAAAGACACTAATATCTACCAACTGACCCTGACCCTAACCCTAACCCTAAGGTCCGTCACTATCGCACTCACCTGACCTGCTCTAAACCTAACTCACTTAAACCCTAACCCCAATATTTGTCACTATTGCATACATGCCTAACCTTAACCCTAACTCACTTAAATAACCCTAAAATAAAACCAACCGCACACTTACCTGACCCCAACGCATGACCTAACACCGCAGGGCTAACAATAGCAAAGCCACAATGACATCAGTATGTCTATTTTGTGTTTTCAGGATTTTGAGTTTCAGGATTTTGGTCTTTCAGGATTTTGGGCTTTCAGGATTTTGAGTTTTCAGGATTCTGAATTTTCAGGCTTTTGGTTTCAGGATTTTGATTTTCAGGCTTATGATGTTTCAGGCTTCTGAATGGGAACCCCTCCTGTATATTTATGAATTGCTTGCCCTATTTCTTTTCCAAATCTTTTCTGACATCTGAGTGATTCCTGTAGTTATTGTGCAATATTTCATGTGCCCCACTAATTACCCCATCTGATGTTGTTAATCTTCATTCATTCCTTATTGATGGGTGTCATTTCCATCCTCGGAACCGAGTTAGCCTTTATAACAGGCTCGCACCAGCCAAAAAAATCTAGAGCTAAGCTTACCCATATTGCCCCTCTCCCTGTTACCTCAGATCTCGTTTGCCTTGTAGATATCAAGATGGTGTCAAGCCAGCTCTCAGCTAAGTCATTAAGAATTCCTTACTTCTTAACCTTTTTTGATTTTTTTCTGGTTAAACTATAACAATTTACATGTTTTATTATTAGTCACTAGAGTTTTATACCTGGTTGAGTGCCTCTTACCAATTTTAGTTCTCTTCGTACCATCGTTGGCACAGGCCTTTCCCTTCCTCCATCTTTCTTACCCTCTGAGGTAATTCTCAGTACCATTGCTGGTATTTCCTTTCCCCTTTCCACTATCTTTCTTTACCCTTTGGGTATATCTAACTGTCATTAAAACTTTTCATAGATATTTCTATTTCCTTTCTTGATTGTTTTGAGGGTGTGTTCATAATTGTTTAGAGTATACTGCTGTTTGAGAATCATGTTCCACTATGTCTGATAAAAAGGGAACAACGGGGTTCAAACAGTGAGACCAATGTAGTAGAAAAATGCCAAACTCCGACACCCATCTGTCTTGTGTTTACTGCTTGGGTGTTCCGCATTTGTGTATTTAACCACTGTGCGACATATATAAAGTCTTTAGCGCCCGCTCTTTAAATGAGAGGAAAATTTAATCCTTAAGAGCCTTCTGAAAACTCCCTTTTTGGAGGCTATTTCTGGGTCAGAGGGCTCACCCCCTCCTAAAAAGGAACATAAACGAAGGAGCCATTCCCTTCCTTCTTCCCCTCATGGTACTGACTCAGAATTTATGGAACCAAAGGCAAAAGTCCCGAAATTGGCTCCAACAACCTTGGCACCAGGGCCTCAACCCCCTTTTCAAGATGCCGTTCTCGGTTCCAGTACCTCAACTACCCAGTACAGTACCGTCCTCGACAGCATTGCCTCAAGCACCAAACATGGTACTGGTCACGACCACTGAACCAGACATGTCTTTATTTTCTGCTACCGCTCCGAGCTCCCTTTTGGCACCAAAAATAGTACTCCCATCTCTGGTCACCCCCCCACCCCCACCCATACATCTTACTGGTCTTGTGACCACGGTGCCAAAAGGTGAAACAGTCCCTCAGACCCGATATTCCCCCATGGCAGATCCCTTTTTTTGGGAACAATGCAGCCCTTCTTGGAGCGACCTGAATCTCTGTCAGGGATATCAACCCGCTCCTCTAGCAGCCTTTCGGAATTCGATGTGGTGAGACTTGTGGATCAGCTCCTGGCTGCCAGAGGAATCACAACTCCTTCCAAACCCTCCCTCCCGCCCGGAGCCGACAGAATTTCTCCACAGACTCCAACATATACACCTCTTTCGACTTCCTTGGAAGTATCGAAGCACCTGACACCGATGCCTATCCCGGTTCCAGCTTCTTCGGTTCTACTGGTAGACCTCACCATGGCCCGGAGCATGCCCTTTAGCCATCGACTCACTTGGAGCTGAGCCATTCACGGGATTGTGAGTGGACTTTCGGCACTGTGACCCCTAGTACGGTACCTATTTTTTCTACTGTGCCATCCACTGCGGTTCCGGTTGTCTTGGTGGCACCAAGTCCTCTTGGGGCTCCTTCCCTGGGGGTGGGTTCGTCAGAGCAGGGTGTGACTCTGGTTCTGAGGTTGTGCTTTTTGGTTTCAGGCTCCCATCTCTCTTCGGGCGGGCCAGCTTTCCAGGTGATGGAGAAGGCCCTTGCCTCTGCAGGCACACAGCTGGTTCCCTCGACGACAGAGTACCATATATAGCCTCCCACTGGACCGCAGCTGACACAGTCCAGCACATTGGGACATCGAGCACAAGAGCTTCAAGATACTGTACCACAGGGCACCCTTTCTTTGGAGTCCTCTTCAGGTGTTCCTGCTGAGGAGGTACCACGTAAGAGATCATGCAGGAGGAAGCACGTGGATTCCCCGAGGAGTCCCAAACCGAAGATACAGACTACGATGAAGTGAAGGGGTCCTTACAGTCGCACCCTGAGGATGTCTCCTTTGGAGACATACTGGAAATGTTAAAGCTGCAGGGAGGCTGAAAGCCCTCCAACCCTTCTGAGGAGTCTGTATTCTTGCAGGCTTTTTGCGCTCGACCCTTTACTTCTTGGGTGACCCCACCTGCAGACAGACTAGTTCAGCTCTTTGTGCAGCACGCCTGGAAGAGTCCTGACACTGTTGAACCAGTCTCCTGGAGACCATACAAAATTCTTTCTCCGCCGGAAGATAGTCTGCATTGGTCCAAAGGCCTACCGGAAGACGCTATTGTGGTGGCAGCAGCCACTAAGAAAGAGCTCGCTGAGGAGAGCCATACTGTCCATCCTCTGAACAGGGAGTTTTGGGCGATTGACAGGTTAGGGAAGCGAGTGTTTTCTTCATCGACCTTTGCCATCCGATCCTTGAATAACTTGGCACATTTTACTAGGCTCCAGAGAGGTTTAATCTTGGAACTTTAGCAGGAACAGTTTCTGATGAGGTACGTAACAAAGTTGCCTGGCAGCTTACAACCCTGGAATCTATATCTAACTTGTCCATGTGATTGATCTCTCTCACTACTGAAGGGGCGACTAGAACAGCGGGTGGAGGCGTTGTCATGAGACGCCACGCCTGGATGCGCCTATGTAATTTTATGGACACTTTTAAGTCTTTCTTTCTCAGTGCTCCAGTGGAAGCTACTTCTCTTTTTGGCCCAAAAGTGAAAGACACATTAGCTAGGTGTGAAAAGGACGGCAAGACCCTGTCTGCCATGGAAGTATGTTTTTCCACCCCTCCAATAATCCTATTCTAGGAATCAGAGGATTGGAAAGATTTGACACAAGAAATTTCAGGTTCTTTTCCGTGGCACACGTGGCGAGTTTACCCCCTGGGCAGTGGCGAGTTTACCCCCTGGGCAGAGGGGGAAACCCATATGGAAGACTCCCCCCACAGAGGCAGAGGGGGTCCTCGTAATCAGGGATCCAGAGATTCCTTTTCTGGGCAGCCCTATCAGTGCTCCAGAAGAGCGTCCCGCTTGCTTTTCTCTGGAAGCAGTTGGGGGACGGTTTTCTCTGCTCCATCTTGCCTGACAATCCATAACCACAGATTCTTGGGTGCAGATGATAATTACCAGAGATTACCACATCCCCTTCGACCTTTACCTGAAGCCGCAAAGGCGAATCCCCAATGTTCCACCCAGTCAGAGGGACATAGCAGCACAAGAAATTAGAAAGCTGCTTCAAAAAAGAGTCATCCAAACAGTCTCACCAGACCAGATAGAATCCATTTTTTACTCAAGGTTCTTTATAGTGCCCAAAAAGACAGGGGACTAGAGGCCAGTCACGGTTCAGTCTATCCTTCCTTTCCTGGAAAAAGATGCTTGGATGTGCTCGATAGAGCTTCAGGACATGTATTACCACATAAAAATGGAAAAATGCTCCAGAAAATTCCTCTGCTTCCATCTGGGAGACAATCACTACCAATTCCGAGTGCTGCCCTTTAGTCTCTCTACGGCCCCCAGAGTGTTCACCAAACGCATGGCAGTGGTAACAGCTCACTTGAGACGCAAGGATTCCAGGTGTTTCTGTATTTAGACGATTGGTTCCTTACCCCTCCCACCACCAAGCGTCTACTGTTTACAGCCTTATGTTACACCCTAAAGCTAGCAAAATACCTAGGGATCTCTATAAATGAGGAGAAATGCAAGTTGACTCCTTCTCAAACTCTGGAATTCATAGGGTCAACTTTCAGTACTCAATCTTGCCTAGTCTCCCTCCATCTTCACAGATTAGAAAGACTTAGGTCTCAACTCCGGGTGATACTCTCTCAGGACAAAGTTTCAACTCGGGTAGTCTTTCATCTACTAGGATCAATGGCAGCATCGATTACTATAGTTCCCCTGACTACACATGAGGCTTCTACAATGGTTTCTTCTAACACAGTGGTCCCCTTTAGCTCATCCAGTGTCCTTTCAGATCCGTTTAACAAATCGATGCAAACAAGATTTATTCTGGTGGATGAAGACAGAAAAAGACCTATGGAGTTGTCCTTTCTCCCACTCGCAGCCCAAGGCCATAGTGACCTTGGATGCTTCTCTGATGGGGGGGGGGGGTTGGCACTTCCAGGGAAAGATGGTCCAAGGCACTTGGTCCACCGTGGAGGCCAGCCTGCATATCACAAGATCGAACTTGTATGTTAGAAGTTTTATAATTTCTAACACAAAAAAAAAAAAACAATGGACAAAAAGTAACTGTCGTCAGCAGGGGGGGCAAGCCCCCCTGCACCCCCCACAACCCCCCACTCTTTAAATATACCAACTCCGAGATGGCACTACAGTGCGGAAAGGGAATATTTCCCTTTACTGCACTGTAGTGCGATCTCGGAGTTGGTATATTTAAAGTGCGGAGGGTGTGGGGGTTGCTGGGGGGCTTGCCCCCCTGCTGACGACAGTTAGTTTCTGTCCGTTGTTTTTTTTTTTTTTTTTTTTTTTTTGTGCTCAACAGTTATTGAGCTGTTTTTATTTTTTGTTTGTTTTTTTTTAATTCGAATTGCTGAAACTTCGAACTCTTGTGTTTGATGTTTTCAGGTTCGAAGTTTCAGCAATTTGATAATACAATAGGAACCCGACCACCATACTCCTGTTTGGGACCTTAGTTTTGTCTTAGAAACTCTGATAAAATCCTGCTTTTAAAAAGCTTCTTCCACACAGCCATTATCATTATTGATAGCCATTATGTTGGCCAGGAGAATTTCAGAATTGTAAGCCTTATCCTCCACCCCTCTATCTTTTTTGTAAAGACCGTGCTTTTGTTCAAACTGACCATTCTTTTATTCTCAGAGTCAAATTTAAATAGCTAATTCATTTACCTGTTTTCTTCCTGAATCCTTCTAACAAGGGAGCTTACAGCCTGCATACACTAGATGTGCATTGATAGCTCAGATTTTGCTACCATGTAGAAAAAGCAATAAGTAAAGACAACCAGTTGATCGTTTGTCTCAAACAAACTAGGTTGAAAATTTTCTATGATAACCCTGACTAGATGGCTTTCTGATTGCATATCTTATGAATATTCTTCAGAGAACAAATTATTTTATTTATTTATTTATTTATTTTATTTTACATTTGTTGACCGGGCTAGTCTAGCTGGATATATGTCCATTTTCAGTAGAGGCTTGGGGAGAAAAGCTCCAAGCATGAACAGTGACAAAGTTAACAATGCATAGAAACGTGAAGAATCACAATACAGAGGTAGCATTGGTCTAAAGAACAGTTATAATAATACATTTATAAACTATAACAATTTTAGTAAAAATTATACTAAACAATTATACAAAACACAGTAGAAGGTATGAACAAGTCTCAGTTAAGGGAAAAGTACACATATGTTATCCTCATATTTCAAGAAAGAGTAGTAACTAGATTTGGAGGCATAGGTTACAGGAGTAGGGATAGGGGTAAGAGTAAAAAGTGAAAAAGTTATCAGTCTGGGTTAGTGCATGGACAAAGCCAATGAGTTTTCAGATGTTCTTTAAGATGTTTGTTTAAAAAGAGAAGTAGAAGCAAGGGTAGATAATTCTGAAGGAAGCTGATTCCATTTTTTTCCTGCAGTGTTTGAGAAAAGTGAATCCCCGGCTTTGTTGTTAGCTTTATTTGAGGAAACTAGAAGCTTATTAGCAGAGCATAGTGTAGCTAGATTTGTATATGGTGTAATTAGATTAGTGAGGATAGGGGTGTTGTTAAGGTGGTATAGGATCTTTTGAGTAATAAGTAATTGTTGACAGAGTATATGGTTTTGCAATTCTAGCCATCCAAGTTTGAGGTAAGGCAGTGGAGAGTTTTAAAGGGGGAGCTTGTGATGAATCTAGCTATGCTATTATAACAGATGGAGAATTTAGAGAGGTTGTCTTTGGATAGGTTTGTATATATGTAACAGAGGCATAGAAAAGGGTGGAAATGAGGTGGGTTTGGGCAATAGTTTTCCTTGCAGCAGGGGTAAGGAAGGGTTTGATTCTATAGAGGATGCCAAGTTTTTTGTTAACAGACTTTATAGTGGAGTTTGTGTTCATCATAGCTGAGACGATTATCAATTGTTACACCTAGTAGGTGGGTTGTAGTGTCTGGGGTAATGTTGGTACCATTGTTAGAGGTTATAGAGAAGAAAGGATTAGATGATTTATGAGTTGGAGTAAAAAGCAGTAGTTTTGTTTTTTTGGGATTTAGGAGGAGGCAGTGTTGCATAAACCAGTTTTCAACATTCTGAAAAATAGTTTGGGTGAGGGAGTGGAGAGAGGCTATATTCTTGGCTGCACAGATTAAGGTGGAGTCGTCAGCATATTGAATGCAGGTGGCTTGAGGTATGTTCATTTGTAAATTGTTAATAAATAAGGAAAAGAGTAGGGGACCTAAGATAGAGCCCTGGGGTACTCCAATATTTACTGGGAGTAGTGAAGACAGATTGTTATGTCAAAGTACTGCTTGCTGTCTATATTCCAGATAAGACCTAAACCATTGTGTAGCTTGAGGATCAAGAGAATGGGCCTTTAGTTTGTCTAGAAGTTAGTTATGGTTAACCATATCAAAGGCTTTTGACAGGTCAATAAATAATGCAGAAGAAAAAGAGTTATTGTTGCAATTTTTATATATAGAGTTGGTAAAGGATAAGAGGGCAGTCGATGTGCTATGGAATGGCCTAAAGCCATGTTGGCAGTTTGCTAGTAGGTTATTTTGTAGTAAGTGGTTAAGTAGTTGTTTGTGAATGCATTTTTCCATTATCTTAGCTAATGGTGAGAGTAAAGCAATAGGGCGAAAGTTAGAAAGCTCAGTAGAAGGTCCACCTTTATGTAGAGGGATGATGTGGGATATCTTCCATAAAGCAGGGATTTTGCCTTCTGAGATAGTTCTGTTAATAAGGATAGAGATGGGATAGTCTATGGCTTTTGCGGCTATTTGTAGGTATTCAGATGGGAGACAGTCAGCTGAAGGGGTGCAATGTTTCAATTTTTGAAGTAGCTTACAGATGAGAGATGTAGATACAGGTTGTATTTGAAAGGTAGGCAATGAAGTATTGCAGGTATTTGTTTGGGAAGCAGTGAAGGGTGGTAAAGAATTGGCCAGGGTTTGAATGGCTTCTGTAAAGTAGTTATTAAAGGCATCAGGGATCTGGTTGGAGTTGTTATGGTTGAAACCGGTTGGGTCTGGAGTAGTAGTGTGACCTGGCTGAAGAAGTTTGTTTATCCCAGACCAAAATTTTTGTGGAGTTTGTTGGCTGGTTTGTTGGAGGTGAAGGTAGAAGTCTTTTTTGTCTCTAAGAATATCCTTCTTGGTGGCATTTCTTAGCTGTTTAAAGTGGAGGTGGTTTGTTGGACATTTGGTAGCTCTCCATTTAGCCCAGATTTTATTTCTGAGGAGTATCTTTTGCCTAGTTTGTTTTGTGAGCCATGGGGCAGATTTGGTTCTTATTCTAGTAGAGCGATAAGGTGCATGGCAGTCGAGTATTTGAAGAAAGTTAGCATTAAAGTAGGTAACAGCTTCATCAAGTTTTAGATGGGTTAGTGGTGACCAGTCACATGCTTGCAATTCGGTTAGGAAGCTGTCTGAATTAAAGAATTTTTTTAAGCGGGAGGTTTTGAGATTGAGTAGTTGGAATATGGACTTTTTGTCTAATAATGTAGGTAAGCATATGGTCGCTGATATCATCGGGAAGGGTTCCTGGAGTATAAGTTTCAGGGTGGCTATTAATAAGGATCCAGTCCAGAGTAGTTTCCTTGTTGCTAAGTTTGTGGATTCTCGTAGGAGTTGTTATTAATTGTGAGAATCCAAAGAGGTTTATGTGGTTGGTAGGGTTCAGAGAACTGCAAGTGGACCAGTCTATGTTAAAGTCACCTAGTACAATGGTCTCCTGGGGTAGTTGGATAGAGAGGTGACTGAGTAGGTTCTCAAGAGTATTGGTATTATTACCTGGGGGTAGATACATGCAAATTAGATAGATAGATTTGGAGTTATTGATTTGGAGTTTGGTAGTTAGGATTTCAGATTTGGTGTCTAATGATGGAAGCACATTAATGGGGGAAATGTGAAGGTTAGATTTATAGAGAATTGCTATACCTCCACCTTTTTTGATTTTACGGTCATTTCTAAGGATGTTATAGCCAGGAGGGCTAATTTTCTGGTCTAGAGTAGATGGTTTTAGCCAAGTATCTGTAAGACATAGAACATGAGTGTACATCAAGGAGTGCATGCAAGTGAGACATTTTATTGTTAATACTTCTAATGTTAAGGTGAGCTATCAAGAGGGAGTTAGATGGTTTAGGTAATGTAGAAACTGTAGGCACTGTTAAATTGGTAGAGTTATTGGTATAGTCAGTATTGGGGCCAGGTTTGGATGAATATCACCATCTAGGAGGGGGTGTTGCTGGGGGTATTGTAGAGATTTAAGGAGTTTATAGAGGTTATTAAAAGTCTTTTTAGTAGAGAAGTAAATAATGTGGGTTGCTCTGTGAAATTTTGGTAGTATATAGTTGGAGGTACAGGTTATGTTACTGTGGTTAAGGGAGAAGATGAAAGAAGATGGTAAAGTTTGTTGGATGTGATGGTTTTGTTCAGGTAGAGAAAGATATTCAAAGGAGGTGAATGAGTAAGGTATGGTAAGACAGGCTATTGTGGTAGTTAGTATGTTTGTGAAAATAGTTTTATTTGTTGGGGGCATGGTAAAAAGTAGATTTAAGTAGGGAGTAGTTTTTGTTCGTAGGTGATGTAGAAAGAAGAAGAGAGTATTTGAAGAGATTGAGCAGGGTATAAAATAAGCAGGTAAGAAATTAGAGGAGGTTTAGATAAGAGGTAGAATTGGTAAGTAAATTAGTGTAGTGGATAGTTGGAAAGGAGAGGGAGTGGTTCAAAAGAGAGTTAAGTAGTAGTAATTAGGAGAGAGAGCTATGGGAGTGGCCTGGTGATGATGAGGTATGTGATAGGATGAGATAGAAGGGGGGAGTGGTCAGTGAAGTATAAGTGTAAGACCACTGGGGTGGGTGGGAATTGGGGGTAGGGTAGGGGAGCGGAGTGAGCCCGCAGGGCGAATGGAGCGGGTAGAAACAGGCAATGGAGCAGCTAGAGGAGAAACAATCAGCAGAAGTGATTACTGAAGGTAAGTTAAGTAAGTCTAAAGTGGGAAGGAGCAGAGATAAGTAGGGAGTCTATTAGAAAAACAGGAGAGTGTAGCAAGTTAGAATAAAGGGTAAAGTGTGAAGTTTCAGAGTAGTTCAAGGTCATAGAACTATAGAGTAATAAAAGCAGAATAACAAATGGATAAGCAGGAGAAATATTGGATGGGATAGGGGTGACACCTACTGGGCAAAGCTAGTATTACAAGCAAATACAGTAAGGGGGTAAGCTATTGCCAGATTAGGGAAGGGGGAAAAGATAGTAAGAGGGGTACTAAGAGGTGGTATAGGAGTTTTGTTTCCAAGGTAGCTAGTTGGGGGGGGGGTAAGAAGCTGCTGGCTGACCGGGCTCAGAGTGTGCTTTAGAACCCCTAAAGCAACAGTGGACGGTAGTATGCTTTACATGCAGGACATAGATAACATACTTTCTTATTTCCTTGAGAGAGGGAGCAGGTAGTAGAGGCTGAGAGATGAAACCACAGTTTATTTGTTGGATGGGTCCTTTGTCACCAGGTAGGTAGGTTCTCAGAAATTATAGACTGGAACAGCACAGTGAAGAGCAGGGTATTTCTTATTTCCTTGAGAGAGGGAGCAGGGAGTAGAGGCTGAGAGATGAAACCATGGTTTATTTGTTGGACGGGTCCTTTGTCACCAGGTAGGTAGGTTCTCAGAAATTATAGACTGGAACAGCACAGTGAAGAGCAAGGTATTTCTTATTTCCTTGAGAGAGGGAGCAGGGAGTAGAGGCTGAGAGATGAAACCATGGTTTATTTGTTGGATGGGTCCTTTGTCACCAGGTAGGTAGGTTCTCAGAAATTATAGACTGCAACAGCACAGTGAAGAGCAGATAGGTAGTTCTCAGAGGGAACAGCACAGTGAAGAGCAGGGTACAGAGGGAAAAGACGCTGGGCCAGGAGCAGACAGCAGCCAGGGGCAGTACTAGGGTATTAAAGATCAAATCTTTACCATCAAAGCCTAGGGCTCATTCCACAAGATCTGTTTCAGTTTTCATAGCCTTTTTTTCAGGAATTCTATGACATATAAAATTTGTGCTGCAACAACATGGCCTGCATTGCATAATTTTGCCAAACACAGTATGTTGAATATAATTTACAGATCTGAAGCATCCTTTGAAGCTACAGTTCTCAAAAGTATGGTGCCGTGATGCAATCTGGGAATTCAGATAGCTTGGCATTCTGACCCATCAGTCAGATCAGATGGACTGGATGAAGTAGGATATGGGAATTTATGTATTTACCATAATACTAGATCCTTTTCATTCCAGTCAGTCGAATACAACATCTTTCCCTCCATCCCCCTCAGAAATTGTCAGCTCTTCTTAAGGACCTAGTAGGCCAGCCTACAGCTTCTCTGCCTCTTCCTATCAGTAATGTACAAATTAACAAACTCAATCTGAATTCATTTAGTGCACAATGAGATTATGCGAGTAAAAGTCTTTTGAAGGGGTTTAAAGCAAGGAACACTAAGACTGGATCGAATCTGACAAGCAGTTCCCATCAGTTGTACAGGGTGAACTAGGATGAAAAGGATCCAGCATTATGGTAAGTTCATAACTTCTCTATTTTCCTTGCCTTCCAAGAGGTAATTTTGCCTAATGTTTCATTATATTGTAAAGTATTTGTAAAAGCACCTATATGCAGTTTTGCTACTTTTATCCTATCAGATTTCAACAGAGGCTTACTCAAGCCTGCTCTATCTCTTTTGACAGAAAGTCATTTTTGCCTTTACTTTCTTCCTCTTTCCTGTCACAGGTTTTTCATTTCCTTACCTCTGCCCAGTTTGTTGGCATAGCTCTGTTTCCACATATTTGTTTATACTATGGAGATCTTAGGTTTAAAAACAATGTTCTAAAGGTGGACACAAAATCTTGTCCCATGACCAGTGTGTTGTCTGCCTGGGGCTGAAGCACCTCAATGCTCAGTGTGACATTTGTAAGGCAGTTAGGCCAAGATCTTTAAATCAGTGGAAGGCACAAATTAATACCTAAAGGCCTTCTCCCTGCTAACACAGGAGACTCTGTGGTTGACACTACATTTTAGCCAGCAAAAAGCTCTGTGAAAATTCATGCCAAAACTTTAGAAAAAGACAAAGAAATATCCAAAGAGAAGGAGAGAAAGTGTGAAAAAAAGAGAAGAAATAGGAGGCACTTCTGCACTTTCTTCTCTGGTTTCAAAAATAGGTAGATCAACTTTGCCAGTGTTTGGTTTGGCTCCAAGTCTGATACAACTGTTAATTCCTAGACCAAGACCAATGTTATTGACAGCTGTCAATGTCGATACCATAGTAATCCACAAGAGGTCTCTGAGTAAGGACACCTCAGGGAGCAGCCAGTCCTCTGAGAGGGAGCTCTTGGGGTTAATGGGCTGAAGACCTGCCTCTTTTTCCTTAGTTAGATCAACCAGGTCCACCAGGAGAGTAGTCTACATCAGCTGGGGCCAAATAATGGAAGCCATTTGTGAATACTGAAATAGATATGGATAGGGTGGATAGGGTAGGTCTACTTGCTTGTCTAACATTCACTTCTTCTCTTGCACCCATTTCAGTGTCCGTGGCTTCAGAGCTGAAGTCAATCCTAGTTCTTCCTCAGTCAGTACAGGTGGCACTTCATCCATCAACACAGACAGCATGGATGAGACATTTGACTCTGAAACGTTCGGAACCGAGAGCATCTTGGATCTGAATGGTAGATTCCGATGTCTTGTCTCATCTTTGGAGACTGAGATAGCTCAACTGAAGGCTGCCACATTGCTGTTGAGGTCGGCCTCAGTGTTTGAGTTCTTTGAGAGGATTATTGCAGATTCTGCTCCACTTTTAGACCCCAGTTTGTCTTAAGATTTTCAGCCCACATCTTTGGTCCCAAGTGCGGAGAATTTCAGAGATCCTTGAACCCTTCCTTCACCAAAACTCTAGAGACACTTCTGTACATCAGATGACCTTCCAAAACCCCCACCCAGAGGTCAAGCAATGTAAGTGCAAAAGGAGGTACATAGATTCCCCAAAAGAATGCCTTACACAAAACATAGACCTTAATGAAGGAGAAGGTTCTCCTCACACTCCCACAGAAGACTGCACCTTTGGCGACAGTGTGGCAGAGGGGGAACTGGCACACCTCCCCCTCCCTTTCCACAATGAGGAAGTGCTTTTCTAGGCCTTTAGAGCTGTCCCTGTTTTTCCTGGGTTGTCTCTCCTGCTACCCACTTCATCAAACTGGTGGCAGAGAGGGAATGTCAAAAATATGATGTGGTAGAACTAGTACCCTCTACACCTGATAAAAATCTGAAAATTGTGAAGGGCTGACAGTATTGAAGTAAGACCATCTAATTTATTCCATTATGGTTGCATCAGTCCTTGGTTCCTTGCTGCAAACAAAAGGGAATTGCTCATCCTAGCAAGAGATCACTTACACTGCTTATGTTGGTTATCTCCGTAAATTTAGAAGAATCAAACCTTTTAACCTTCTCAGTCCTTGACTTTTATAGGCTGCCACCTAGACACCACAACAAAAGTTGCAAATAGAGCTATCAGAGAAGACCTCCACAGTTAGTCATCCTTATAGGGAATCTAGGCCATTGGACTATTTTTGGGATGTGACCATACACCTTGGGAACTTTTTCCCTAAGAGCACTGAACTGTGTTACACACATTATATCATTCTAGAAGTATCTGGCGGTATAGACCTTGGATTCTTTCCAGAGACTTCTTTATCAGACACAAAAAAGAAGATGGAAGCTCAACTCTATATCTTGTTGTCCATTACCAATCTGCCCATGAGGCTGCTCTTTATTGCAGCTGATGAATAAGCTAGAGTAGCAGGCACTGTAGTTTTGTGATTTTGTGAACAACTTTAAGGCATCCTTTCTGAATGATCCTACAATGAATCATCCTTCTTTGGTCCAAAAGTAAAAGAGAGATTGACAGAGTGAACAAGAAGGGAAGGTGTTGTCTGCTGTCTACATCTGATAAAAAAAACTATCAGAGTTCTTACACCAGAAACTCTTGTTGAAAAAACCTCAGCATTCTCCCTATGACTCCTGTTCAGACAGGTCCCCTCATGGCAGAGGCATTTCTTTTTAATGGACATCACCCCAGGAACAGAAGGTGTCTGCAGAACCAAGGGTTTCAGGGGAAACCTTTCCAGGGCTTTTGAAAAGTTGCCTAATTATTTCCCTTTGGAAGCAGATAGTGGACAAATTTCTCTTCACATAGAAGCTTTGCTAGTCATCACACAGGACAAATGGGTGAAGCACATTGTATCCAGAGGCTATTAATACATTTCATTTCAGCCCCACTTAAAGTACACTGCCCCTTCCAGGCATTCCACACTGCCAGAAAAGGGTAACAGCTCAAGAAGTCTTTCATCTTTTAAAAATGTGCCACCCAACTGGTCCCACTAAACCAGAGAGGATCCAGAGTCTACTCAAGATTTTCTTTTAGTGCCAAAGAAGGCCAAGGACCTCAAGCTCATTTTGAATCTCAGTGGGAGCAGTTTCCACTTAAAGAAGATGAAATACCTTAGGGTCACAATACAGGTCAACTTTCCATTCCTTCAGGATGTGCTCAAAACACCTTTGGGATGCTCACTTTCATATCAGAATTGCATAATAATCTAGAAGGCTCTTCTGCTTCTGGCTGGGAACCAGTCATTACCCGTTCTGAAAATTGCTGTTCGGTCTCACCATAGCCCCCCCCCCCCAGTTTTCACCAAGTGTATGTCATTGGATCCAGCACATCCTAGGCTGTAAGGGTTCTGAGTGCTCCTGTATCTCAATGAGTGGCACTCTACTGCAAATACAAAGGAATCACTCACCTTAGCAAGAGATTACTCTACTTGTATCAATCCTTAGGTATCACCATTAGTTTAAAAGAATCAAACCTGGAATCTTCTCAATCCTCCACCTTTATAGGCTACTACCTAAACACTACAAGAATTGCAGAGCTCCTAGAACAATGATTAATCTCCCTCTGGCTACAAGTTCAAGATGTTCTCAAATATGACTCTCTCTTAACTTCCATCTGTCTTCACACACCAGGCACCTTGGCATCTTTCATTATGCTAGTACTTTATGTCAGGTACTATATCTGAATTCTTTACTGGACACACTGGCTTCAGTAGCCTCATCCTGCTCACCCACTACATGATTCCATAAGTCTATACCCCTTTTGTCAAATCCACCTGAAGTGGTAGATTTTGTCAACCCTTGTATAAGGGGTGTGTCCCTTTGTTCTACCTCCAGTTACCATGGATGCTTCCTATCTGGGGTGGGGGGGCATTACAAAGAGAGGGCAATTCAAAGAACATAGACACAACAAGAAGTTTACCTTCACATCAACATTTGGAAGAAGACACTGGTTCTTCTACATTGCAGGTACTTCATGACTTCCTTCCTCAGGGTGTACTTTCCATCCACACAGACAATATGTATGCGGTATGGTAAATAAATAATCAAGGAGGAACCCACTCTTATGCCTTGTGCTGGGATGCCATGAAGGTGTGGGAATGGGTAGTGTCTCCACAGTGCTTTCTGAGAGCAGCACACATTCCAGGTTGGACCTACAGTCTAGTGGACAGGCTCAGCCATTGCATCCTCATGCCTCAAGAGTGGTCTCTCAGTCAGACAGTGGCAAGTATGATATTGATCCACTGGGGTCAGCTTTGCTGCAATCTTTTTGCATCTCCATACAATACCAAGTTCAGCAGTTACATTGTCCTTATCCTGATAGAGACCCAAGGATGCTGTAGTCCATCCTTGCCCACCTGGACGTCTGTACATCTTCTTCTCTTCCGTTGATGACGAAATTCTTACAGAAAGCTTCCTTGTGCAAGGTCACAATCATCCTGATATTCCCCTGTTGGCTCAGGTAAGTATGCTTCCCAGTGCAGTCTCTGCAAATGGAACTTCTATCTTAACTGTCTAGCAAGCCCCATTCAAACAGCTTCCCTTAGCCTAACTGCATAGCTTTTCCAGTTCTAGTGATTGCCAGTAATCCAGCATTACATCTTAGAGTAATTCAGATTCTAACTGCCTCTTAAATGCAAACCACTTGAAAACTGTAAAAAGCAAATGAAAACAATTCTTCTTGTAGACAGTCAACTAAAGATTAAACCTCTGCTCAGCTGCTATTCCCTTTATTCTGCAACTTTCAGTTGGTCTTTTTGGTATATATATACGCTATTCTAATTTCAAGGTCCATTTGGCACTACATCACAGTTTCATTCAGGCCTTAATTCCAATTCTCTAGCCTTTCAAAAGATTTCCCTATAGAGTGACTTTCTCCTCAGGTCACCCGTCAAAGACCCTACTCCTCTAAGAGATACAAAACAGTTCCTATTGGACCTTTATGATTACACCAAGAGAAAGCCTGGGAATGCTGAATATATTTTCGTCACAATGGATGTGCATTCATTATTTACGGTTATCCCTAATTTTGAAGGGATTCAAATGGTAGGTAGTTATTTGAGGAGATGGTCTAATATGGATGAGGCCAAGATTGATTTGTTGATGTCATTTTTGGAGATAGTTTTAGAATCTAATGTGTTTTATTTTGATGGCCGGTTTTACCTTCAGAGAGATGGCGTAGCTATGGGCACTTCTTGTGCTAATAGCTACACCAACCTCTTCGTGGCCGAATGGGAATATAGATTTATGTTTTTAAAGCCTAGTTTTAAGAAATCAGTCTCTTTTTACAGACGATTTGTAGATGACCTGTTCCTTTTATGGACTGATACATCTGACGAATTAGAATTGTTTGTTAGTGAGTTGAACTCTCTTACACAATATCTTAAATTTAGTTTTGAATATTCTAGGATGAGGTTAGCATTTTTAGATATTTATGTAGAAAGACTTGATAATGGCCTGATAAATACTGGTTTATATAGGAAGCCATGTCATAAAAATGTTTTATTACACAGGCTAAGTATGCACCCAGGATATGTGTATGATAATATTATTAAAGGACAGGCTATGTGTGTTTCCAGGTACAATCCTACTGACCCAGGTTATAGAAATGAGCTAGGTGATTTACGTAAGAGGCTTAAGACACGTGGTTATGGCTAAAGTGACATATTAAAGGGGATGGATAGTATTGTTATATTGAGAGAAGGACGTGCAGCCCCCTATTTTTCGAGCCAATCTAGTGATATATATGGTCATATATTAAGTGGGGGCTCAGTAGGAAGGATGCAAGCTGGAGTGGCATGTTCGATTTTCTATACTAAGGATATAGGTACCATCAAAGATGTGATTAGGGCACATTGGGACGTATTATTAGTGGATCCACAGTTGAAAGAAGTGGTAGGGGAAGCACCTAGGTTTATTTATAGGAACAAGAAGAACTTAAAAAGGTTACTTTGTTATCCTAGAGAGAGAGTGAATATGGAAATGATACAGCTATTTGCTACTTCAACATGTGGTCGATGTAATTTCTGCCATTTAATTGATCCTGACCCTGCTTTTATACATCCTGTTTTGATTAAGACTTATGAGTTCCTGGAGATTCAAAGATGGCCGCCATCCTTTAAACACTGCAAAACTACAGCTCTTCAGATACCAGAAATAAAAATCAACCTTGCGGAGTTATCACAAGATTAAATACGCTAATTGGCAGCAATAACTAAAGTACTAGGATCTATCTTCGCTTCTGAGAGGAAAAAATAGAGAAAAAATAGTTTGTAACAACAGGATTGGAACCGATAGTCAGCCTGACTCTGAACAGAGCAACAAACAAAGGAATTATATATCTCTCAGCTGAAACCTTATTCCTGGTATAAATACGCTTACAGTTTATCAAAATGTCAAAGGAAGACAAAAATATGGAAACCACAACTTCTAAAACTAAACTATCAGCCTTGCAATCTCCGGAAAAAGAAGCTTTCTTTAAAAGACAGAAAACAGTTACACAAAGGGAGACTGCAAAAACAGGAATAACAAATAAACCAGATCAACCGGTCAGCATGGAGGAAATTAAATCAGCATTATTACCTATTCAAGAAGCCTTAAAAGATTTATCAACTGAAATGCTTACGTTTACTGCCACATGTAATCAGATTTTGGAAAGGATGGATAAATCTGAAACCAGAATAGCTGAAAATGAAGATAAAATAATACTGCTTACGAAAAAAACAGACTCTCATGACACAGACATTCAAACCATGCAAAATAAAATATTAGACCTGGAAGCAAGATCCAGACGAAATAATATAATAATTAGAGGAATCCCAGAAGCAATTCAATACAATGATCTTAATGCTACCATAATACAAATACTTGAAACACTGTTCAAGGACTCTGACTGTGTTAAACAGATTGTTATAGAAAGAGCACATAGAGCAATCAGAGAATCATTTGCTTCAAATGCACCTAGACCAGTCTATGCCAAAATACTGAATTACCAAGATGCAAGCAAAATACTTCTAACTATCAAAAAGAATGGTAGATTTATCATGTGGCAAAATAATAACATTTCCATGACACAGGATTTACCAATACAAATAAGGCAATCCAGGCAAATGCTAGCTCCATACTGCAAGTTTTTGATTGAAAAAAACATCAGATTTCAAATGAAGTTTCCTAATACTTTAATTTTCACAGTGGATGGTATTAAATACTCAATAAACACTAAAAAAGAAGCAAAACCTACCTTTTTGAAGCTTTTCAAGGCACTGCCACCTTCAGAAGCTTGATCAATACATCCAGACTTGTTTTTCAGCATCAGACAGACTGGGACTCCATAATTATGATGATCCGAGGCTTTATAACTCTTTGTTTGTTCTTTTCTTTTTCTACCAGGCCCTGGGAAACACTTGATTGCCTCTTATCTCGAAGTTCCAGCATGTCCACGAGGCTTTTCCAAGGATTTATGGCTCCAACGAGTGTAAACAAGCCACGAAGTAGCAGGAAGTCCTTTGGAGGATGCAGGGGGACTGATTTTAATGTTGCACAGCCATGAGGTCCGTCCGCGAATTGGTTCCCCCGTCGCGTATTTGAAATGAAGAAAACAAGCTCAGCAAGCAGGAAGGACTACAGGCAAGCTGTGGAAACTGTTTAAACCAAAAAATGAAGCTTCCTGGACTTGTTTGGAGGGTAAATTACTTCAATGTGTTATGTGGAAATGTACAGCTGTTAAGGTAAGAAATACTAGTGTAAATGGACTGATTAAATTAGAAGGATATTATATTGTGTAATGATAGAATATAGTAAGTATGCCTCTATTTCTTTTTCTTATTTCTCTTTTAGATAGGTTATTTTTTCTCTCACTTTTAATTAAGAAATGTATGTGTATGCTTTGTTCAATAGAATAACAGGATGGTGTTAGTATAACAAATGCTGTGACACACTGTGATTTTGAAATGCTTAGAATGTCACATTTGTTTTTTTCTTCTCTATAGTATTTGTAAATGTACTTTATATTGACACAATTATTTAGCCAAATGCTTTCTGCAATACAGTTTTTATTGTTACTTAAAGTATTTTACAAGTTTTGGCAGACTGTTATCTTTGATGGAAGACAAGTATCTAAAGCAGTTAGAACAGTTAAATAAAAATAATGTTATGATTGTCTAGCAATGTTTAACAATTGATTGTTTTCTCTAGGAATTAATAACTAATAATGTATAGGATAAGAAGTTAAAATCTACTATTGTTACTGCTGATTACCAATATTGTGTGTATTAGTTAAACTGGATTTTCATACACTAATTAGTAAATGTGTTTGATTATATAAAATATGTCCAGAGCTGTAGTTAGGTTGTTAGTAGTATTTATTAGGGAATGTTTGGATTAAGCGTTGTAGATTTAGAAATAGTGGTTGTAGGTTTTTTGCATGAGGTTTTTGTATTAGTTTGTAGAGTTAGAAATTTAGATAACCAGAGATATTCAAGGATTGTGAAAAACCTATGCACATCCTGGTCCAGAGGAATAGTGGATAAGCACTGGGTAGGGATGGGATGTCAGATTTGCCTCCAAATAATCTATGATATCTTAGTATACTCTAATCTAAGGCTGTCTCTTAATAGTAGGAATACATTTTTGAAAAGCTTCATATGTGGATAATTGAATCTTGGAATGTTAAAGGACTCCAGAACGTGAAAAAAGGAAGCTATTTTTATACCTGTTTTTCCAATCAAAAGCAGATTTTATCTCACTACAAGAAACTCATATGACTAATGATCAGTGGGATATACTGAAAGATAAGAAATGGATTAGGAAGATAGTGGCGGCGGAAGGGACAACAAACAGTGCCGGGGTGGCAATTATAATTAAAAACTGATACCAAGAGAAAATCTTGGATGTCAAAGTAGATGAAGGGGGACGATGGTGTTTAGTGGTTCTGATATCCAAGTTCTATGATAAACCCATATTACTTTTGAATATATACGCCCCTTCCACTAATCAGCACCATTTTATAACTTCACTTTACTCCGTTTTGCAACAATATAACAACTGTTATATATTAATGGGAGGTGATTGGAATTCGTATCAAGATCCCAAGTTAGATAAATTCGGTTCATCTAAAGCTTTTAATAAACAGGCAATGATAGCATTGAAGGAATTAAAAACTGATTTTAAATTATATGACCCATTTAAACATACACACACACATGGGAAAGCAGAGAATTTTACTTTTTACTCAAGTTGCCACAAAATGTGGTCGAGAATTGATTTTTTCTTGATCTCAGAAGTGATGATTTCTGCTGACCCATGTGTTACTACCCAAGCTCGACAATTATCGGACCATTCAAAGATCACATTAACATTAAACAATAATAATATGAGTAATAGGAGACTTCGAGGATACAATTGGTCTTTAAATCCATATTTACTGAGGAAAGATGACATATTGAAAGAAGTTAAAGAGACACTTAAACAGTTACTCCATAACCTCCCTAAAAACAGACACCCTGTGGACATAGAATGGGCTACAACTAAAGCCCAAATAAGAGGAATTTTTATTCAGAAAGCTACTTACTATAAAAAATGCAAAATAAGGAACTACAGGAACTGGAAATCAAAATTAAATCACTAGATCAGGAGTTAATGAGGAACTACAATAAACAAACAGAAATAGACTTGTTAAAATGTCAAAAAGAATTGTTTTTATTACATAATAGTAAACTATCATTTTATGAACAGAGAAATCTAGTAAAATACGCGAATCATATTCAGACTCCCTCAAAAGCACTAGCACGCATTATTAACCAAACGAAATCAACATTATTAATATCAGAAATATATTATAATAATAGAACATATACTAATAAGACAGACATCATGAATACTTTTGAAATAATATTTAATCAGATTTATGGTGATCAGCAGACACTTCTACCAGAAAAAGTTAGGAAAGATTTCTTACAGAAGATCACATTCCCGAATATTGATAATGAGTCTCATAGGGATTTAATTAAACCGATTTCAGCGGAGGAGGGTAGCAGAGATAATTAAAAAGTTGAAACCACATAAAGCCCCAGGGCCGGATGGATTGACCGCTGAATTTTATAAAACTTTGAATGAGATTCTGAGTAGAATACTTTCACAGACATTCAATTACATAATCCAAAATAAAATTAATGATCCCCACTTTAATGCTTCAAAGACATTTTTGATACCGAAGGAAAAAGGTGATTCTAAAAACCCAGATAATTACAGACCCATTTCACTCCTGAACATAGATATGAAAATTATGACATCCATCCTGGCAAATAGACTGAAAAGGGTCACAAATGTAATAGTATCAGAGGAACAGGATGGATGGGAGACAGACCACTGATAATACATTAACGCTTCACACATTAATTTCCTATGCCAAACACAAAAATCTCAATATTTATGCACTTATAATTGATGCACAGAAAGCGTTTGACAGAGTTAACTTGGTATATCTATTTGATATGTTATCATACTTCAATATACCTCAGGATTTCATTTTAACACTAAGGAAAATATATAACAATGCATATACAAACGTATTTATCAATCAAGAATGCTCTAAAAGAATACAAATTAAAAATGGTACCCGACAAGGATGCCCGTTATCTCCTATTTTATTTAATCTTTATTTGGAACCATTATTTCTACACCTTAAACAAAATGTTTTTTACAATCCCCCAACATTATATGGTATGAAGATAAATATGGCTGCTTGAGATGATTTAAATATATACTGTACCACACCTGTGTCAGATACCGAGAAAATATTAAAAGCAGTAGAAGACTTTGAGAAAATCTCTAATTATAAACTTAATCTTAAGAAATCCAAAATATTCCCATTAAAGACACCTACACCCTTTTCATTGTTACCATTGATAGGACAGGTAATGACGGAAGAAAGAACAAAATATCTGGGTATTGTATTTTCAACTGATAATAGAGATTTTTTTATAAATAATGTTAAGTCAACTTGGGATCGGATAACATTGGACTTGAAAAGATGGAGTAAACTGAAATTACCAATGATGGCAAGAACTGCAATTATCAAAATGAATGTTCTTCCCAGAATACTATATATACTTAGAGCTACACAACTCAGAATCACGAGGAAATTTTTTAAACAGCTTCATATAGGACTAGGGAGATTTATTTGGGAACCTAGGAAAACAAGGATAACATATGAGAAATTGATGGCTCCAAAGAAAAGGGGAGGTCTAGACTTACCGGATTTTGAAGCCTATTATTTGGTAACTAATGCTAACAGAATTTTAAGGGCGATTCACTTTGATAGAAGCAGTCTGAAATGGGCGCCCAAATGGTTGGTCTTAACTTATAGACATGTAACTGGAGTGGGAATTAACTGTAAAGCTTTACCCTTTTTAAATAGGGGAACACTCAATAAATATGACTTAATGGAACATATTAAAACCTATGTAACTTCAATTCAAAATCTTTTTACTTCATTAAATTTACTAAAGCATATGATGGTGTTTCAACCACTCCATAAGAACCCAAATTTTGTTATAGGGAATAAATTGATAGACTTGCAGAAATTCCCCCTAATAAAGGATTTAATCATATTGGATTTCTACCCCTTGCTTGGGATATCAGTTCACGATATTTTAAGAGAGAAAAGTCTTCCTATTTCATATCTAATTATCATGAGACAATTAAAAGATCTAGCTATAAACTATTTTAATAACTTTGAGTTTAAAGAAGAGGAATTAAATATATGTCGCAATCTGTGGGAAGCTCTGTTACAAGACAATAAATATATAACTACCTCATATAAACTGATAAAAGAGATGAAACACAATAAACATATTCTCTTATCGAATTACTGGAGGGAAAAATTAATATTAGTTGAGGACAGCAAGATTTTGGATGCATTTAAGCTAACATTAAAGTCAGTATCCCTCCAAAAATTACTATTCACACAATTGATGATATTTAACAATGCCTATTATACCCGTCTTACTCTTCATAAATTTGACTCAAAAAATTCTCCTAATTGTCCATACTGCATAGACCAGATAGCTGACCTGTTTCACATGTTCTGGAGTTGCAAATGCATTTTTAAACTTTGGAATTCGTTAAAATTTCAATTACAGAAAATGGGCTACCAACATTCAACACTCTCTTGGGAATTTATGATCCTACATATTCCCCCAGATAATTTAGATAAATCAAAAGGATCATAATCATGAATATTTGTTTATTAATGAAACTATACATAGCTTCAAACTGGTTGAACCCGACCCAGACATCTTGGGAAAATTTCAGATCACTAGCAATAAGACATATATTAGACAAATTGTTAATTAATGACCATAAGAAAAGTATACATAATGTTAAAATATGGGAGCAAATTTTTAATATTGTGCTGGCCTAGAGGTTCTTATCCACTGTTACTTAGGATACATATTTATAAGTCAGATTCAATCTTAGATTAGATATAGATTGTGATAATAATACAGATTGATGGCTCTTTTATGTTATGTTTCCTTCTTAACATTTTTTTTTGTTAATATACAATGTTTGTGTAACTTTTGGAAGCAATCTTGTACATATTGTATATATATAGTAGTGTGTAGTATGTAATTGAAAAATAATAAAAGACGGATTATTGAAAAAAAAAGACTTATGAGTTCCGAGTTAGAGGGAACTGTATGTCCACAGATGTTGTTTATTTAGCTACCTATGAAGCCTGCCACGCATTCTATATAGGGAAAACCAATAGATGTTTAAGAGATAGAATGTGTGAGCATATGTATAACATTAGAATACATTCTAAAACTAATGCCCAAGCTAAACATGTAATGGAGAATGGTGAATCACATACTTTTAGGTTTAGGATAGTGGAGAGGATATGTCCAGGATCTAGAGGAGGTGACATTAGGACATACACTGAGACCAGAGAGGCCATATGGATTATGAAACTGAGATCGAATGTTTATCCAGGTCTCAATGGTATGGTTTCAGTTAAGCCATTTCTTAGATCTAGGAGGTTAAAGACCTGATTTTGATTTATTTTTGGCCAGTTGTGTTTATGATAAATTATTCATATAGATATTTATATATATTTATATGTTTCATATATATTTTTAGATCTGTCCGTCAGGCTTAGAGATTTATTGAATTTGTATATTTCATTCTTAAGTTTTTTATTAATGTTAATTAATGTTCTTATGCAGATATATTGATTCATTTATATATATGCATATTACTAATATATCACATATTACCAATACATTGACATCGTCATATGTACTGACTGTTTGTCTTTTGGTTTTTATATGCAAATGTGTAGATGTAATGTTGTTAGTTTTAAATTGAATGTTATGATTTTATATGTTTTTAAGGTTATAGCACTTTAAGGAAGATTTGTTTCCTGCTATTTTTTGTATTTAAACTCAGCTGTATTAATTAGAGTGTAAAGGTCTGAAGAAGCCGTATGGTGAAAGCGCTAACCTGTATTTCTATCATATTAAAGTTAGTCCTCGAGCTGAATGAGTCTTTGCTTATATTGGATTACATCGCATTATTATGACTACTGAAGTTTTGAGGACATTTGATGAACTTATCGTACATCTACTGTGGTTCGCTCCTATTGTTATTTATTGGTTTGTTGTTACTAAACCTCCTCTCAAGGCCTGCCTCTAGTCCCTCCTTAAAATATTTTTCTGAAAAAGTCTCCAGGAATAGATGGTATTCCTGTGGATGTTTGGGAGCTAGGAGGGAAAAAGCGATAAAGATCTGGGAGGTGCAGATTAACAGTAGTTCAAAAGGAAAATATCAACATCCTGGAAGAAAGCTTTAGTGGCTGTCATATCTAAAGATAATGACCCATCATATCTTGCGTCATGTAGGCCCATTTCTATTCTAAACCACGATTTTGAAGTGTTTATGTCTATAATGGCTAAAAGAATGGCAAAGGTGATGCCAAAATTGATAGATGTGGATCAGTGTAGTTTTGTGGAAGAAAGGCAAACATTTGATAACATTAATAGAACAATGATGATCCAGGGGGAAGCAGAATGTAAGAAAATACCACTGTTGTTGGTGGGTCTTGGTGCAGAGAAAGCATTAGACAGAGCAAGCTGGGATTTTGAGTAGGGCATTGGAAGCATTTGCATTACCTGACAAAATCCACGAGCATGTGTGAGGGATCAAAGGCAAAATTTAAAGTGGGGGATATTCCTTTCTGATATGTTCTGTTTGAACAGAAAAACCACACAGGAGTTTCTTCTTTTCTCTTTGTTACAAATGTTATATTTGGAACCATTGGCAAAAAAAATAAGGGACTTAGAAATTCAAAGATATAATTGGTATGGTAATCAAAAAAGTTGGCTTTATTTGCAGATGGTATTAGTTTGTACCAGATAAAACCAGAAAAGGCATTTCAGTGTTGTGGAACATTCTGAGACCATTTCATGTCTTTTTCGGATACAAAATTAATGAAAATAAAGCAAAGGCTGTAGATGTATACTATGTACCCACACACAAATTGGTTCAGCAATACCCATATTTATGGGGACATGATAAAGTGAAGTACTTGTGAATATGAGTTATAAAGGATTCTGTTATGGCAGCTAAGGATATGTGGGAAGAGACTAAACAAAGGATAATACAAAGCCTGAGAAACTGAAGCCCTCTTTTACAGATATGGATAGCAAGATGTAAGCGGTGAAAATGTTTTTAGTCCCTTTAGTTTTATGCACATGTCAGGCATATTTTTATTAACTAGAGTCGAAGTTGTGGATAGCAATTAATAAACAGTTAAAGGGTTTTATTTGGGAGGGAAGAGGGCAAGAGTCAAATGGGATAAGTTGATCCCTCCAATAGGCGAAGGTGGTTTGAAATTACCTGATTTGAATGGGTATTTCAGAGCTACACATTTAAGGCACTTACACATACCACAAGAGGAAAATTATAGTTCAAAGTGGAAAGGGTTGACAATGAAACAAGATGAAGCACAAGAAAAAGGGAGAGACTGGTATTTTGGTTGCAGATCTTTAAGGAGAATAACAATAACACCATACAGAATAGCAGAAAGTATTTTAAGAACTAAGCCAACATGAG
>NC_056743.1:1408345215-1408350148 GCF_019279795.1 Protopterus annectens
ATTGTCAGGATCAATCAATGCAGTATTTTTAGCTTTTGATACTGCATTTAGAACTTGGTCTTGTGTGATAGCTGGAGGCAAGCCAGTTTCAGATAAATCTTGAGGGACAGATGGAAGAGAGAGAGGGGTGAAGTTAGAGCTAAATTTATTTGCCAGTAGGTTTGCTATATCTTCAGCTTCAGTGTAGGTAACATCATTCACAGTCAGTTAATTTCATTGCTGCATTGTACTTTTGAGATTAGCAACATAACTAAAAAATGCCTTGTGATTGTCTTTAGCATGGCTAGCTATTTTAGCCTCAGACTTGGCTTTGGTGAATTATATTAAGCCCCTCAGTTGTTTGTTTATTTCAGTGGCAAGGGCTCTAACATTCTTTGAATTACTCTTCTTACTTTTGGTCACAATTATTTTCCTTTTATTAGAAAGCTTGTAGATATTATATAATAATTCTACCATGTGGATTTGTTTTGGGGGTTTGTCCTGTACTTGTTCCTGTGGATACGGCTGCATTTAAGCAGCTGTTTACATGCTGGTATAGTGTGGTTGTCTGCATTTCTGCATATTCAGTGGAGGTAACAGGGATTGGTGAGGATTTGACACTTGGCAATGTATCACTTAGGAGTAAGAAGTTTGTCTTAAAAACATTTCTAAAGGTACCTTGGTTTGAAAGGATCTCTGGTTTCAGTTTTATTTCAAAGGAAACTAAGCCTAACAAGTGATGAAGATATAAAAGGGATGGTGCAAGATGCTCCCATATTAATAAGGACAAGATCCAAGATCTTATTCCATCTAGTGGGTTCTCTGACTAATTGTTCCAAGGTATTTGTATTGACAAAGTCCAGGAATCTCTGTGCTTGTGCACTAGTGATAGTGTAGGTTTCCCAGTCTAGAGCTGGATAGTTTAGATCACCTAGTAAAATAGTATTAGGTTTAATACTGAGTGATTCTAGTTGCTTTAGATAGGTGTAGTTTTTTTTTTTTTTGTAGATATGCCACAGAATGGAACAATTAAATAAGTATGGTCAATTTTCAGTGTAGTCATACATCAAAACCGTAAGGATAGAATAGCAGCCTTAGCTTTGTTGTAGCTAAACACACAGCGGTTACTTTCTGAAAGGTTTTAAATGAGCTATCAAATGGGCTACCAAGTTACACGTTATATAACATAATTTGTTATAGAGGTGCTTAGAGTCTTTGTTGTGCATTGTACTCTGTTTCAGTTGTGTTTAACTTCCGCTCAAATGCTGTGTACAGTAACAGCCTCATCTTTTTTGAGTTGCCATAATATTAGAAATAAAAGAAAAGTATATTTGTTGATAAAAACATACTTTTATTAGCTGCATGCCATAGATTAAAGCAGCTAAAGTAGCACAGTCAAATTCAGCATGGTGTTGCTCTGAAATTATTGAGTACAACAACAGTTTTAGGTATATTTTATGCTGAATATGCTGTGGTTAATATCTAAAAGTTTCATAATGAAATCTGAAAGGGAACTGAAAAAAAAAATATGTATGTATGTATATATATATATATATATATATATATATATGTATGTATATATATATATATATATATATATATATATATATATATATATATATGGGTCTTCTTTACATACCTGAAATTTCACATAACCGAAGACCATATAACCGGGCCAAGAATGCCAAAACTTAACATGGATGAATGATCACAAAGCCGAACTGTTTCCCAAGGTAAGTAACCACTGGGCCAAAAACTCAGAGAGCATAACACAACACACCACTTACAACCTACCAAAGTGGGGGGCTGCCCTCCTCACTAAATATAGCAACTCCGGGATCACACTACAGTGGGGAAAAATCCCCCTTGTTTGCCCAGTGGTTGCTTTCCCTGAGAAACAGTTCGGTTTTGTGATTGTTCGTTCATGTGAAGTTTAAACATTCTTGCCTTGGTTATATGATCTTCGGTTATGTAAAACTTTGGGTATGTAAAGTAGATCAATATGTGCGTGTTTGTGTGTGTGTATATGTGTGTTTGTATGTATATATATATATATATATATATATATATATATATATATATATATATGTGTGTGTGTGTGTGTATATGTATATATATGTGTGTATATATATATATATATATATATATATATATATATATATATATATATATATATATCTCTATATCATATCTAATATATATATTTATATATAGGTTCATAGGAGGTTATTAGGCTAATGACCCTGGAGCCTTTATAAGCCTAGCTGTGTAATAATCTGAGTACCCTTATTGACCATGGTTAGATGGTCATTGTTAGCAGTGCAATTCTGTGATTAGCACCAACTGCCCTGTCCATGAGTGACATAGGTGCCATTCCTGGGATGAGTTTAAGGTCACTCATTCAGTTGTGAAGGTTGCGCTTGAATATGGTCATTGAGGAGCTCTGTTTCACATGGAGTGAGAACTTATTCTATAGGAGTGGAAATCACTGGGAGATATACCTGTCTCTCCAGCATGTTCTTTTAATGTCACAGGCTAGGTTGAGATCCCCAGAGCGAGTTATTCTTGTTCCATTTCATTTGTGGATTTACAGCATTTCCATTAGGGCAGGGTTCTAGACTGCTCTGTAGGCCAGGTACAGGTCACCTGTCAATAGCCTGTGTGATACAAATTACATTGACAAGGCTTTCAGTCTTTCCATGTATGTCATGTTTTGGAGGGTCCGGATTCTCTTGGTTAGAAACCTCTGTGATCTCTCCAGTTGCTGCAGGTGTCTGGTGAGGTGCATAAAGAAGGGAACATTATACTCAATTAGTGGTCTGTTAAAGGTCGAGTACAGTGTTGCTATAATCTTCAAGGGTTTGAAGGTCACCTATGTCCTTGTTGATAATGTCCATGATGATTCTTCCCATGGTCTTGCAGATAAGGCTGGTTAGACTTATGGGTCGGTAGTTCCCGGGGTCAGTTAATGGATTCCCTTTGTGCAAGGGGGTTACTGCTGCTGTTCTCTACTATGCTGGTACAAATGTCAGATCTGAAGTAGGAGATTCATTTTTCTGCAACCTGTGGGTTATGGATCCGATATCGGATCCGAACCGGCATGGTTTTCCAGCTATGGATCCGAGCTCTCAGCTCCTCCCCTCACCCATAATGCCCTGCTCTCCCTACATGACCTCAGATCTAGTTTGCCGCGCTGGTGACCAGATTGGATTTCAGAGCTCTTCAGCTAAGTGTTTGTTATTCTTTTTGAAAGTGTTAAATTTAAAATTTTTAGTTAGTTTTGTGTGAAAGTGTTAGGTTCCCCATCCTTAAAGCTTAAAGTTGAAAGTTTTTAATAACTTTTTATAACTTTTATTTATCCCTCCCCTCGCTGGTGCGTAGTGTGTGTTTGGGCCTGTGTTTGTTTTTGGCTAGTTAGCACTTATTATTTTTTTTTAAAAAAAAAAAAAGTAGAAGTATCCTTAGGATGTCTGAAGCCCCTAAGGCTTTCTTTTCGAAGTGTTCCGAGTGTGGCCATAAGCGTTCTCCTGCTGATGGCCACAATCGGTGCATTCGATGCCTTGGGGTTGAACACCTCACTTTTGGATGTTCCATTTGTGCAGGGTTCAACCCCAGGGCATTGAAGGAGCGGAGGTCGAAGCTGGTCCTGGCGGGACCTATGCCCCCGGACACGGCCGCACCGCTCCTTCAGGGGGTACCGTGTCTTCGGTTCCCTCCTCTCCGGCTCCCCCTCCTCCACCTGGGAGTCAACCTCCCTCTAGTGGTTTGGAGGAGAGGGAAGCAAGAAAAAAGGACCGGAGGGAGAAGCACCATAAGCGGCGGGCCGAGACCTATGTTTCGGCCCCGCCTGCCGGGCTTCTCCTCTGGCCTCCTTGTCTGCTAGTTCTCCCCTCCTCGGCTCCGGTCTCCAGTGTGCTTCTCACGGGACCTGAGGAGGAGGAGACCGGAGCTCCGTGGAGGCTATCCACGAGGCACGCAAGGGCTACCTCGGTAGCCTCGCCGAGATCCACATACAGTTATCTGGCTGATCTGGACGGATGATGATAAGGTTCATCCAGGCCCAGATGCAGATGGGAGTGCTCCTGCCTCCCCCCCCTCTGGGGGCGAGCTCGACACCTTTTTTCAAACCTATAGCTCCTTCTCCAACCCGCTACCGGGTTGGAGCAGTTGAGCCGAGCAGCTTCAGAGCCGGGGTGGGTCGGCGCCGATAGTACTGGGTACTTCGGATCCGACCCTGCCCTCGAGTGCTTCGGATCCGACCTCTCGGAGCCTAGATCCAAGCTTCGGATCCGGGAGGATCAGTGTTCCTTAGGCGCCGTCAGTGTCGGAGGGCACTGCCCCCTCGGATCCGAATGCCTCGGGGCCGGCTCCGATCCACTCTTCGAATCCAAGGGGGAGCCGATTATCGGATCCTTTGGTCGAGGTTGGCTCCCCCTCGGCTTTTGATGTAGTGGAGAGGGCCCTGTTGAGGGTTTCCGGACCCCGGCACTTGCTTCGGCTCCTTCCAGCTCCGCTGCACTGGGCCAGGCTTCCACCATCCGGCCACTGGGACAGCCCGCTCCTTTGCCCCAAGTTGTTCCATTGGAACATGACACCGCTTGCGAGGGGTCCTTGGAGAGCCCCCCTGGGGATGCACCTCGCAAGCATACGTGTAAAAGGAGGCACATAGACTCCCCCGAGTCTCTCACAGAAGACACGGATTTGGAGGAAGGGGAAGGCTCCCCAAGATCACCCCCCGAGGATGTCTCCTTCGGAGACATCATGGAAATGCTTCGCATAAGGGGGGGGTCTGTCCCCAAGTCTTCCTCGGACGAGTCCGTGTTCTTGGAGGCATTTGAAGCGTGCCCGTCTACCTCTTGGGTGTCCCCTCCTGCCGACCCCCTGGTGGACCTAATTACCACCAGGGCGTGGAAGGATCCGGACACCGTGGAGCCAATCCTCAAAAGGCCAGACC